>NW_006766902.1:291192-425647 GCF_000275845.1 Dichomitus squalens LYAD-421 SS1 | reverse complement strand
CTCGCGCCTTGTCTTTGGTTGCTAAGCAGCCCTTCTAGTATATAAGGACCCCCTTAGGCGCTCCCTAGTCCCCATCTCGACCTCTTGGTCATTGGGACTAGGTGAGTGACCATAGCGTTGTATCTCCCTTCGATTGCTAATGTATAACTTGGTCATTGGGACTAGTCTGTCGCTCTCTGCGTGAAGACTAGCTTTCGTAGGTCTCGTGCCTTCGTGCCGGCCTCCGCTCTGCCCTCGTCGAGTTTCTTGTCACGTTTATCCCTCTCTCTCTCTCTCTTTCCCCTTTCGGCTCCTTGCCGCTCGCCTACGGGGTCGTCGCCGAACGTCGACCCGAGTCTACGCGCCTAGTCGCCGCGACACCCAGCAAGTAAATGGTGACGTCGGGAGAGCTTATAAACTCGTTGACCTGGTCTTATTGTACACAATGCGCCCAAGTCGGAAACAGAATCAGCACGACATATATATATATGGTTCAGCTGAGGGTGCCGCTCTGGGCTCGATGGCAACTGGACTCAAACCTTGTGAGGCGACTCCATATCTCGAGACAAGCAACTTTATAGCTTCTGAATTGTCAAATCCTCGCGTCGCTCTCTAGTCCCAGCTCGGGGGCATCATGCGGTCATGTTGCACCTGCTGCCTGCGTATCTCTGCTCGCTGTGCTGCAGGCGCTTGAGCTGACCTTGAATGCAACTAGGCAGGCGCCCAATAGGCGCGCGAGCAACTGAGCGACCGACAAGAATTGAGCACCCCTGTTGATGGTCGCCCACGGCACGCGCCTCTCGGCGTTCTCTATAGAGTGCGAACGTCTAGCATTCCACAATGTACGGATTGGCACGAACAATAGATGCACATAGCACAGGTAACGGTTAGTGTCATTTTTGGAGGTGCACAACGTACAACACTTCAGATGCACCCACCAGTATCTCATGCTCGTGCAGTTGTCTCCAAGGGACGAGCCTGACGTCTTCTGGTATGGGCGCACGCTGTAACCGTCTCAGACACCGACAGCACATGTCATGCATGGTCTCGATGCGCTCGTATACGTAGTCGTACAACACACCTCACCGCACGCGCCGCGGCGATACGCCCTCGGTGACGATCTTCTCATCATCATCCCCCACCTCGGATGACGCATAGGACAGGCGGTGCAACTATCTTCAGGCACGTGTAGGTGAGCATGGCAACAGATCATAGAGGTGCGCATGCCGTTCGTCTGTCTGACGTCCTCGAGGCAGGAAGTCGTTACGCCGGCGCAGAGTTTCGTGTTGGCACAAGAACTATATCTCGAATAGGTTCTGAACAGTGCTGGCGGAATTACAACGCGCCTTTCAGGCCTGTAGGAAGCACAGGTTTAGCGTCGCCCTCGAAGCATTTGTTTCCAGGGCTAATTCAATGCAAACGCTGCGCAGATACTCGACTACCTTCTTGAACGTGCTTCTTTGCGATTGGAGCGGGCGGAAGTGATCCATCACCGGCCAAGGTGAATGGTAAGCTCCCTTTTGGCTTACTTACTTCTACATAGAGGGCATCGGCTACCACAGGCCCGGGTTGCGCCGAAAACGAATGATCCGAGTCGTATTCGACGGCCATCCAAGCTTCTGCGATCAAACTCCAGAGATGTATCCGAGCGCCATATCGAAACAAAGTTGAGAAGCAGTATTCACAGACCCATCGATCATCGAACATCATCGTCGAATGTCAATGGATGCCGTTGCAGAGCGTCTCGTAGCCCCGTGTTCACCTCACCGCATCTTCCCATCCATCCGCATTATCATCGTTCTCAGGCCGAGGGTCCTCGCTGTCCGCAAGTTGCCTATTGCGGCTCGGCCTTTGTAGCGCAGGACGGAGGTAGAAGCACACGTTACGTGCATATGTCGCGACCGGATTGGGCATCCGCAGGCCTTGGAGCATACTAGCATCGTGATTGACGAGTGTTTCTCGGCATCCATACCATCCAGGCCAAATTCAGGTCCAGGTTCACATTCACCGCTTCAACCCAGATCTCGTGTCTATCACCGCGAGCTGCTAAGTAACGTGGCTTCGGGCTTGCACAGCAGCCCCAGGACGTGCCTGGATCTGGTATATCACTAGGAAAGAGTAGCCGAGATTCCGAGAGCCTCAGGCGGGATTCCAAGGTGTGGATGAAGCTCATGCCTGTAGTCAGTAGGCCCTGCTTCACGTTGGACTGCACCCGGCGTGATGCATCTTATCATGAGCTCAAGAGCACTGCCTACTTGGCACCAGCGATGGATTCTGGTCGGTATACGAGGAAAGATGTTCGGGAAGTTGATGATTCCGCGAACGTTTAGCTCGCCGTTGACAGAAGGTCCAATATATCCTTATTCGTACCCACCAGCATGTGCACATTGTGTATCTGGTCCACGAATTCAAAGGCAAACCCCAGATCCCAAAGCAAGCCTAAAGTGTGGAG
The DNA here is from genome assembly GCF_000275845.1 of Dichomitus squalens LYAD-421 SS1. Taxonomy (NCBI): domain Eukaryota; kingdom Fungi; phylum Basidiomycota; class Agaricomycetes; order Polyporales; family Polyporaceae; genus Dichomitus; species Dichomitus squalens. The sequence goes on along the minus strand of NW_006766902.1, from coordinate 423,216 downwards.
CGAATGTCTAGATCGCAGGTAAGCCTCCCACACTATCAGGTCGCTGATCTGCGTTCTAACTCACCGCAGCTCGATTCGCAGGCAACATGCATGAAGATCGCAAGCTTGCAAACTCAAGCGCGAAGATGTCTACATATTCGCTAGTGACGCTGATAAGGTATTCCAACCAAACAGCAGGCCTTTGCCAAGTGCCTGTACCCCTGAGCGGCGCCCTCGTCGCGATCGGTGAACGGGGACTTCCTGGACAACTTAACTTACAACTACAAGATGGTGCCGGTGTGAACCAGTTCGAACACCTCAGAGACATACCTTCCCACTGACCAGATCAGGGAGGTCGATCGCGGTTCTGGGCCATGGGAGCGTCAACGCTGCGCAAATGAAGCCGGGCACTCACGGAAGGCGGACAGATTTGGTGTTCTCTTGGCTAGTGCCAGTACGCATAATTTGAACAATTTGATTGCTCCTTACAGCGGCCTTGTCCCATATCATATGCTAGGCTCGCGCCCTGATCTTGGTTTCGACAGTGATTGTCACTCATACAAATGTACCTTGAAAATCTCTACTAAAGCCGTGCGATGTGCTTTATAAACCGAGCGAAGACAAGGTACGCATCAGCAAGCGTCGCTTCCTTGTTCAATACGTTCAATACATTGAACGGGGACCTGGCCGCCCACCAACGTGGTGAAGCTGCGGCAGATTTGGGCAATCTGCACCTCCGTACCGACAACTGTTACAGGAACGAACGTAACGATGAGAGAGGTCCGGAGTGTTCGAAGAGCGGACGCCGTTGCCACCGACTCAATAGTTGCCACATGTACATTGTTGAGCAACCGACGCAGCTTCTGAGATATCTGAGACTCGTTGGGTGCACGAGAACAAGGACGCTGGAACGGATGCTATGGACTGAGCAGTTGCATTGGTGCACTGAAGTTTTCGTCGGTCGTTTGAGATGGCGGTCGGGAAAAGGGATTGGAGAAACCACGACACAGCCCCCACGTGGTATCGGTATGACTCTCGGACCTTCCCGCTGAGGCTTCTTCGCGCGGGCAACCTGGCTCTAGATCAACGGTGCAGATTTGTTAAGACGATCTGCTGCTTATCCTGCTGCAAGCTTCATACTGTCACCTGCATGCTTTTGCATCCATGTCAACTTGAGCGAAGCCTTCACCGTCCTCGACGCCTGGAGACCTCAGGAACGGCGCGAAGTAGGGATAGCTCGCGCGCGGTATCAAGTTCGCGCTCCCACACATGTGAGGCCGAAAGGTTAATATGGCGGTTGACCGAAGAGATGCCGGGGATGACCTCACGGTGCAGAACCTGTCCTGATGGCCTCAACGTAATACCCATATGCACCTATGCCTCGCCTCGATCAGAGATGCCTCCGGTTCGAGCCTCGCAAGGCTTCTCGGAGCTTCATGCAGGTTTTATAAGAATCTTCGTTGAGGGCGTCGCCCTCAGCGTCCGACCGCCCTCATGATGCACAGTCCAGTCCTTTTGGAACCGTAGCAGAGAAGGTGCGTCTATCGTTTTGCCTTGCCTGCATGGCCAATAGCTGGAGCCATCTATATGGACTCGCGGGGGACGGATGCTGAGTATGTCGTGAGTTCTACCCTCGAATGTTTCCAGCAGTTTGTTGGCTTGCCATTGTCTGGGTGTATGGGCGCCTATATGGCCGAATGATGGCTTGTCCGAGTCGTAGAGGCACATCAATGCGGAGACTGTTGCGATCAATTGTCTGCGTCAGGATGCGTCCAGCCTCAGTTAGGGCGCACCGATGTGGGGTGTGTCAGGCAGCGTCCGCTGACCGTAGGGGCTTGCTCCTGACCGCCATCACCATTCTGCTCCCTTTCTGCTGGCTGCAGTTGTTCTGTCCTTCCTTCTCTCTTGACTTTATCTTGGTATACTTACGCTGCCGTTTAATTCTGGAACTCTACTCGGCGACAGGTCGTCCTAATAACGAAATCCTTGAACTTGAATTCCGCTCAAGCACCTTCGCGTCCGTCACGTTTGCACGATACCCTTTAACATACCCACAATGGCTGCCGCATTGGGAGCTCTGGAGAGCATGTTCCACGAATTGACTGCGTCGAGGTACATGAGTGGTGCGTGTCTCCCCTTGCTACTAGGTATTCTATCGATAGACTGACGGTCCTTGCGCAGCCGTTGGCCTTATGGTTCTCTTGTATGACCACGCATTGACGTTCGGGGACGAGGTGCAATATATTTGGTCCGCCCCTGCAACATACGCAAAATATATATTCCTGCTCAATCGATACACCGTGTTGGGCACCCTCCTCGCCGTTGCATATGGTGAGCAGAATCCGAATGTGAGTGGAACACATGAACCAACTACTATCAACAGAGATGTGCGGTTTTGTGAACTCGTCGTTCACAGATACAGTACGTACGACCCCACTTCATGCCTGGCGGATGTCGTCATTCTGATTGTTGCATGCATTATACAGGGGTCGGTGCTCGTGAAGGTCTACACCGTTGCTTTCATGTCTATCTAACCTCTTGGACAGATGCAAACAGTTCATCTTCACGTGTTCTATGATAGCGGTTGTCTCAGTCGGTATCGCCAATCTTCTCACGCTCCAGCGAGTAGTCATCCTCTGGGATCATCGTCCGGTAGGTGTATACCTCATAGTAGTCCGGCCTGCACGTCTCATGAATGCGAATACATCACTTGACAGGTCATCTTGAAGATCATGACCGTAGGGTTTGTCATCAGCTTCGGTGCCCAGGTCGCCACCATGATTGTCACGCTGATCAACATGCTTCGTACGTCCTCCCAAGCCCTTATGTGCGTCTCGTGCTCATGTCAACTGTGTATCGCATGCTGCAGCATTCATCACATGGAACACGTCATTGGGGATGTGCGTCGCCACGAAAACCTCGCATCTCTTGATCGGGGTTTGGGCATGTCCAGTATATATTCTTTGCCGTTCATGTCCATCATTCACTCAGTAGTTCTGACGAATGCTGCGTCCTTCAATGTAGATGGTCTTTGAATTATTCGTTCTCGGCTCGACAGCTCTTAATGCCCTTGATCGTCCGCGAACGGTGGAGCTCCCGATCGCCAAGGCGTTGCAAGAGGACGGGATCCAGTTCTTTGTCGTGCGTGTCTGCGCACAGCCATCTATTCTTGTCTCGCTGACATGTTATCACACAGTTCATCGCCGCCCTCCGCATCCTCAACATCGTCTTCGCCGCACTAAATCGTCCATCGTTTATCTTCCTAGCGGTATTGTTAGCCTCCCCTTTTCAGTTGCTGCGATCGATATATGCGCTGATTACTCGTCGCCGCACCGCTACAGTTTCATTTGGGCCATGACAACGACTATCCTTGGCCGCCTCCTCATCCACCTCCGGCGCACCGAGTGTCGCCCCCCACCCATCCTCGACCCACACTCGGAGCAGTACGATCCCTCGCTCGCCGTGGACGTCGAAGCAGACGCCTATATAGCAGAGTGGGACCGCCGCCGCAACCGCGCGATTTCGCCCTTTGGTCTCGTCCCACTCAACAAGCGCATATCGAACGGGTCCGCGCATTCCGCGCGCTCGGACGCTGAGTCCGCCTGGGGAAACTCACCGGACAACTACGACGACGTGCTTCATATCGCGCCCGCGCCGCTGGTGTACCACTACAAGAAACGGGCGCACGACCCGAGTGAGTGGAACAGTTAAATCGTATCATCCTCTGATCATGACCAATGACCTGCGTTTGGGACAGACATTCGGCCGTGGGACTAAGTTGTTGTTGTAGGTCTAGTGACACTATTGTTGATCTTCGTCTCGTGTGATGTATCTTATCTCCTAGCCATCGGCAAGATTGTTTCCGTATCTCGGACCTCGCGTGTTGTCCTTCCCACCGGCTCCAGGCGAGAAGGCCTACGAGTGCATGCTGTCAGAGCCGGACTGGCCATTGCATCCAGCCACGAATGGGCATCGTTCAGTTGGCTGGGCTGCTCTATTCGGTGTGTATCGATCCCTTATATCCGACGGTTCGGATACATCCGTGCCGTGCTCCACGACAGCTCCTTGCGTGGACAAAAGTATTGGCACAGCGAATGGCCATGTCTCCGTCCCCATGGAGAAGCGCTGTCCTACACTAGGACAGAAACTCACCTCTCCGTGAATTTCGGGATTGCCACACTCCCGGGCCCACCCATAATGTGAGTCAGCGAGCGAGCAATGTACTCCAATAGCGGTAAAGTAGGCTTTCCGTCGGACATGACATATGCTTGCGTATGTAGATAAATGGAAACCCCTTGTCCTCGTCGTAGGCACAGGCCAATCTGGCAGTAGCATCATACAAGGACTATTGTCCTCTGGCAACTTCGTACGTGTGCACTCCTATGAGATACGATGGATACGGCGTCAACTTACTGACGTTTCGACCAGCGTGTTGCAGCGCTTGTCCGTCCATCGTCCCTCTTGAAATCCACCACAGACGTCAGTCAGGGATCGAGATCCGTGTGGGGAACTTACAGGACTCCGTCGAGACTCACGAGAAGACGCTCGAGGGCGTGAACATCCTGATCAGTGCTGTGAGCGGATTCGCAATCGCCGACCAGAAGGACGTCATCCGTACTGCGAAGAATGTCGGCGTCCAGCGTGTGGTACCCTGCGATTTTGCAACACCCGGTGCAAAAGGCGTGCGCATTCTCCATGACGCGGTCCGTTCTTTGTTGTCGTCTATTGTCTTCTCCCAAGCGGCTCTAACAAACGATACTGTTCTGATAACAGAAATAGGAGATTCGGCAGTTTGTCCAAGAACTCGACGTCCCGTACACATTTATCGACGTCGGGTGGTGGATGCAATAATTTCCTTCCGCTCCCTGCCCGTACCCGCGTTCCTCCGGACGTCGCCGCGTTCACGCACTTGATCGTAGGCACGGGGGAGGCGCGCACCCTCGTAACGGACTTGCGCCGCATTGGATTGTACGTCGCAAGAATCGTTGCGGATCCACAGACGCTGAACCATGCAGTCATCGCATGGGATGAGGAGGTGCAGAGCTTGCGTGCCCATGAGATAGGTGAAAGAGTGTCGGGCGAGGGGGACGCTATGAAAGCGAAGCGGATTTACGTGAGTTGTCTTTTGATCAAGAAGAATAGAACGAGATGCTAAACTGTCTCCTTCACCGCCCGACTAAGCTCGAACCTGAGCAAGTGGTGAAGGCTGTGAAGGAGGTGAAAGAGGAGTTTTCGAAGCACCCGGACCGACCGGATTGGATGGTGAAGGCGAGTATGATCCAAAACTACTGGTCCTCGAGGAGAATACTCCCGCGAACGCAAAGAGGCTTGGATACTTGGACGCGCGAGAGTTATATCCGGACCTGCCGAAGTATTCGCTTACGAAGTTCGCGGAAGAGTTCTACAAGCTAGCGAACCGGGACTGGAATACCTCGCGTACCCATGATAGGGTCCACAACTACTGGTTCTCCGGATTGTGCTGCAGGATTCGAACCATACGAGACAAGGGACGGAGCAGTCTCATGTACTCAAGTAGTATCAAACGGGGCCCGACCAGTCAGTCGGGCCTCATGCGTGCTAAGCAGGCGTCGCCAGCTCCAGACGAGCTCCTTTTGCTGGCTTGTACTGGACAGGCTTGGTACGCGGACTGAGAGCCTTGCGGCGGCCTTCGCAGGTCTAAGATCTGACCAGTGACCCCGGTCTGACCTCAGGGGAGACCCTCGGGTCAAACCGAGAGGGCAGAGCCTTGACCCACACACCCTTGAGTCTTATCGCTGGATGCGCATATGTCATGTATAGATGCGCGTGCTCTTTACAGTTTACTCTTGTTCTGCGGAGACTCTCGGATATACGCGATTACTTTCCCCCAGGTCTTCCTCTGTTCGATAGCGACGAGACCATCTGCTACCCTATCCAGCGGGAATGTCTCGGGGTATACCACGGGCTTCACGCGACCCGATGAGAAGAGTCTACAAGAATGCACTGTGAGCAGCAGAATCGGTACAATGCAGTGTACTACTCACTCTAGCAGCTCCTTCCATACTACGGGTACACGCTCCGGCTCATTCTCTGTAACTCGGAATCAGAGGGTGTTCATCACCCCCCAAATGAGGTGGACTTACTGGTGTAAGCTCCCCAGTGGATGCCCGTGATGGCGATGTTCTTCAACAACACAAGATTCAGTGGAAGCTAAAGTGGTCGTTAGGGCGAGCATAGGAGTGAAGTAATAGGTCACTATACCTTCTCGATTTCTCCGGCGGCGAACCCGACCACAATCGCACGACCCTTCCACGCGATGCACTTCAACGAGTCTGTGCAAGGCGGGTAAGCCGAGTTAAGTATGAACGCATTGAGGACATGCAGAATATACCTCGAATGAGACCGACGGGGTCGTAGATTACGTCGACACCCTTGCCTCCGGTAAGCTTCAACACCTCCTTCTGCCAGCCCTCCTTAGAGTAGTTGACGCCATAATCAGCACCGCCCTGCTTGATCGACACGTCAATCTTCTCTTGCGAACCCGCCGCGGCGATGACCTTCGCTCCGAGCGCTGCACGAGGAGCAGTAAGACATAAATACATGAATACGCGGAGGCGAGCTCAAACCTTTCGCCAGTTGAACGGCAGCAATACCGACCCCGCCAGCAGATGCAGTGACCAACACCCACTCGTCTGCGCGTTGAATCAGTAGGTCAGCGCGGAAGCATGGCCTGCTTCAATGTTTGGACGCACCAGCCTTCAACTCGGCGCGACCGACCAATGCCTCGTAGCTCGTTGGCCAAGTAACATACAGCCCTGCATCGTTGCGTTGGTCTCCCCTTCTAGGCAACAATTTCATAATTGTGGACATACCTGCACCCTGGTCATATGTCATATTATCCGGCAGAGGGACTAGAGACTGCCATGCCACCGCGACCTTCTCCCCGAATGCGCCCTGCGCTGCGCCGAACACCCTATCTCCCGCCCTGAATGGGCACCCATCTGGGATAGGCGAGTTGCTCGAAATCCGCCCTGAAAGCTCGCTCCCGAGAACGAACGGCCGCGGCGGCTGGTTTTGATACTTCCCCTGCGATTGTAGCAGCTGTACGCGCAGAGAGCGGAGGGAGGTTATTCCAGTGATCGCATATCCATCGAGGTCTGTGATAGATATCTCTAAGATGCGACTCACATCGAAGTAGTTCAGACCAGCACTGTAGACGTCGACGAGGACCTGTCCGGGGCCCGCCTTGGGCTCAGGAGCGTTCTGAGTTATGGGAATCTTGGAAGGGTGGGCATAGTCGGTTACGACGAAAGCGCGCATTGTCAGTGTCGACTGGGACAGTGACAACGTTTCTGTGTAACGGGGAGGTAAGAGGGGTCGCGACTGGGTAAGATGGAAAGGTATAGGGCATGTGTAGCCGGCTCGAGTGAGCCATACTGTTCACCGGACAAGCGGTGGCCTCGGGCTCTTGTTCTGCCCGAAGCCGGTCCACAGGGGCAGCCCCGCCTTACCCCGTGGGGCAATCGGCTTCTCCGTACTGCCGCCCGGACTCTTGCCGTGCGTCGAAGTCAAGGAAATAGATGATGGCAACAATGGGATGATGGTGTGAGTGTAGTATATGTACATTGCATGCGGATTCTACGTGATTCTCTGCGTCTGCGATTATGAAGAGTTCTATGCTTATGCGAAACCAAAGCCCTCTCCTCCCTCGTTGATGGCCAGCAATAGCTGTTGGCGGAGCATCTCGTATGATGAGTATTGTGGGAGGTCGATCTGATTGAAACCTGCAGGACAACGCGTGTCAGAACAAGTCGTTTGTCAACAGGGTCGCGACGAGGCTTACATGTATGAGCTTGGGGAAGACGGTCTGTGTCGCCATACGCCTTGTGTATTGAGAAGCGCTGGGTGCCCTGGACACCCTGCAGCTCGACGAAACCACCAAGCGGCACCCGTGAGGTACCGGTCGCGAAGCTGAGCACCTTCGCGCGTTCCTCGCGATTGAACGACTTGAGCGCACGCCAGAACCAGACAATCACGGGATCTGAGCTCGTATAGCCGTTGTACTCCGTCGCGGACCTCCACTCGTCAACATCTATGTCAGGTGTACCAGAGATGAGCAACTCAAGCTCCTGCTCGTTGAACTGTGCGATGAAAACGTGAATTGTAGTCAAACAAGGGAGGGTGATCAAGGGACGTACGATAGAGACTAGGTCCTTCGGGATGATCTCGTAGAAGCCAGCGAGCAGAGACTCAATCTGGTCCTTGATGGACGAGTACAAGCGGTAGTTTGCAGACAGCTGTACAAACTCCTTCCTATTTTCCTGAGTAACTGGAATGCTGGCGCCTCCCTCCTTCAACTCTACGAGCTTCGTGACACCGAACTAATAGAAGGTGAGCTATCAGTAACAATGCACCTGCCTACGTGAGGATACAACGAGCGCACCTCATCTGCCTCCACGCTGAACGTGAGGTCAAGCGGGCTCGGGTCATTCTCAAGTATCCAGCACAATGAGTTGTAGTACTCAGGGTCGACCCACTCAACGTCCTTGTAGTCGACCTGCTTGCCCAATAGCTGCCTGTACAGGCTGCGCGCGAAGTAGGCGTCAAGCAAGCGCCCGTCGTAGATGGCCTTCCCGATGACGCGGCCGACGAACTTGAAGAACGACAAGTGCTCGGGGTTGACCCACGAGGCACGATTCGGCTGGTACGTCAGTTTATCGGCAGCACATGGTTGGAAGAGCGCGTAGTTGGGATCGAACATCTGGCGGGCGAGGATCTGGAACCACTCGCGAGTGACACCGCCAGCGTCGACACCTTCCTCGTCGTAGAACCGGACGCTCAACTTGCCGTACTTGATCTGCTCGCCAGTCTTGCGCTGCAGATATTGGAAGCTGTCCTCGAACACGCGCTGGCGCCTGACGTTCAGTTGAAGTGTACTGTGATGTTCCCGGCTGTGTGGCCGACGGTGCAGCTGCTGATTGAAGTAATTCCGCTTGTTGTCGAAGTCGAGGACGCGCGGGTTATGGACGAGCAGGGAGAAGGATCCGCTCATAAGTGACGGGTTGTTGCGGACCATGAGATTTAGGACCTTGCGATGAGCATCTGTGAACGTGACGAAGAGGTCTTCCATGGACTCGCGAGCGCTGGTCGGGGATCTTGGTGAGGTGGAGGCACGGAGAGCGCGAGCAGTCGCACCCGACGTAGTCTTGGGACCAACGTATTTGCAGACGACCATGAGCGACTCGATGAGAGGGAGCAGGACGGTAGCAATATGCTCCATCTCAGGTTTCTCCTCGATAATGGACAGGCAGTCACCCAAACGCTTCCACAATGGTGAAAACCGGAAAGTCTCGTAGATGCTTTGGACCTTCTCAATGTCGGCCTCGGTAGAGTTCCCGGACGTCTTCGGAGAGTACATGTAATCGATTGTCTTGAGTACCCTGAGTAGCTTGGCCTGATCCGAAGAAGCCGATGAGAACATTGCAGCAATCGTGGTAGCTAGGACGTCAGGCTGTACGTCTGCGTCTCGCAGGGCAACGGCGAGCTCATCGAGGGCGGCGAACAGACTCTGGCCAAACTCCTGTGCTCGCGAGCGCAACTCAGATGCGATAACCTCTCTAGCGTCAGGGATATAAGAAAGGTGCTGGATGAGTGCAAGGCTCTGCATGAAAGTGCGTCCTGAGCATTCGCCCGCAGTCAGGACGTTCACGATCAAGCGAAGCACGTGATGGGGGATATGGGGAGAGTTGGCGAGCAAGACCTTTTCTTCAACGGATGCCGGCGGCTTCTGTGGCGATTCGCCTTGAGCAGTAGCAGGTACGGCTGCAGATGCAGGTGTGGGTGCAGGAGCGGGGTCGGATGACGCAGTATCGGGAACTGTGACAACGTGGAGTGAGTAAGTCGGACGTCAAGAACGGCATGACTACTCACCAATAACAGACTGAGTGTTGTCCACAGGTTGTGCGCCCGACGAAGGCTGCTCTCCCGGCGAAGCTGTTGATGCTCCAGCAGTACTACTCTCTGCATTCTCCGACTTCTTGCTATCCTTATCCTTCAAACTAGCAAGAGGCCGCGTAACCGTAGCCAGTAGGCCAACAACCGACTCGACGATAGAAGGCGTCCTGAGGATAGATGGGCGGTCAAGCAGACCGAGAAGGAGAACAATGGGGTAGTGGGTCTGCGGGGCCTGCTTCTCCTTACCCTTACCCTTCTTCGAGGAGCTACGGCGGAGACCGATGGGTAGTTCATGCTCCGTGAGGAAGAACAAAGAAGACAGCTCATTAGAGCTGACGATATAGGTGAGAGCCTCGAGACAGCGCTGAACAATGAGCTCCGGGACGACGTCATTCTGTGGCAGAGAGAGAGAACCGAAATAGTCCGTGGAAACGCGCTGTTTTCCGATTGCCTTCGGTGTCTGAGGAGCGGTCGGTCTGGAGTGACGTACGGACATCTGCGCGAAGCTCTTGTCGATGGACGCAAGATCACCAGATCCGTCCTGCAGGATGCTAAGCAAGAGGTTGAACAGATCCGTGCGAGACTTGGCGTTCTCGCACAGATTGACGAGCACTTTGTAGAGCAAATTCTTCTTCAGGATGTGAGGATAAAAGAGAAGGCGAACCAGAGCAGCCAATGCAGACTTGTCTAGCAGCTGAATAGCCTCACGAGACTGTGGAGCTTTAGTGGGCTGAGAGGCTTGCTGCGGAGCGCCTTGGGCGCCGCCTTGACGAGGAGGGACCTGGCGAGGCCTTGGGGGTCGGCCAGGTTCTCGGTGGATGTTCGCCTCTGCGATCATATGGGATGGCAGACTCTGGATGAAAACATCGTCAGAATCCATCAATACGACCTGGCGGAGCTGTGGGTCCAGGCTGGCAATGAAGTCTGCGGGATCAATATCGAGCGGTCCTCCCTGTTGGGTAGCCTGCTCAGCCCGGGTACGTTGAGCACGTTCTGCGGCCTCCTGCTGGATGATTTCTGCACGGATATCTGGAGGAAGCGCGTCGAGGAACTCGGCGCTGATCGCAGAATCTGCTGGCCGCTCAAGCTGAGCCGCCCGCTGATCGCGTACGTGCTGGTTCAGAACCTCCTCACGCATCTCGTCGGGCAGTGCTTCCAAGAACGTCGGATCGATACCGGTATCTGTGATATCAACGGGGGCGCCGTGGATCATGACGGTGACCCTCTCTTGAGCAGGTGCAGCAGCTTCCTCTGGACGATTGGAGGACTCCGCGGTTTGTGGCCCGTTCTCCGCAGCCGGAGTCTCTGCACTGGGTGAGTCATCAGCCATCTCCACGTCTGTATCGGCGGCAGCAGCGGACTCCTGAGCAGCGGCGGCAGCCTCGGCCTCAACAGCGGCTTGGGCGGCGGCCTCGACAGCTCTCGCTTCTTCCTCTGCTTTTGCTCTTTCGGCGGCCTCGATGGCCTCCTGCTCCTTCTTGGCAGCCTCCTCCGCAGCACGAACCTGCTCCTCGCGGATACGCTCCTGCTCACGCTCCTCTGCTTCCTTGGCCTTCTTGTATGCCTCGGCGGCAGCAGGCAGAAGGGCGAGGACGACATGATTGTGTAGCCTGCTCAACCTCGCCTGCTCGAACTTTCCGTGGAGCATCTTCACTTCCTCCGACCATCGTTGAATAGTGAGAAGGGGCTCCAAAGACCGTCCCTCGGTGCGTCCGTCGGTTGGACGGGGTGCCCGCTCGAGACGTATAGACGCAGATATCGCACCACCGCGACCGTTGCGAGGGAAGTTGGCGAGAAGACCAGCGGGGAGGTTGATATGCAGCGCTTCGTGGCCACCGGCACGACCATGTGTGAGCATTTGCTGCAGGAATTGCGTTGCGCCCTCGCCCAGGGCCTGGTCAATGTCGACTCCGCTGCCTGCGAGCAGGCCACGGTGGCCACGGCGGGAAGACCTTGCTTGCGAGGCGCGCGCAGCTGCAGTCGCAGGATCCAGGAGCAGCGGATGGGTGACATTCTCTGCAGAGGGTGCTGGCGGGTTGCGGGACCTTCCGAATATATCCAGGTCGTCATCCCCTGTAGAGCGACATGAGACAGGAAGATGGCGAATTTTCTGTGGAAGATCTACTTACCAGCTCCACGACGACGGGTAGAACGAACTGCGCCAGTCCAAACAACAGGCTCGCCGTCGGGAGCACCGTGAATGCCAGCAGCCAACGAACCACCCAACACGTTCGCGAAACCCGCAGCCAAGTCGAACAGATTCGGACCGTGACCAAGACGTGCTTCATCGACAAGGCCGAGCTCATCTGCGAACCTAGCAAGACCGGAGATAAGGTATACAGACACAGACGTCAACAAGATGACAATGCAACTTACTCTTCGCCCTCGGAAATCACGTCGCCCTCGTCATCCATGTCCATAGGTGCCATAGGCATATCTACGTGATGCGTTAGTCCTTCCGACAGACGAAGAATGGATAGTTTACCGACCTCCAACGTCTTCCTCTTCCTCGCCCTCATCAGCACCTTCATCCGCGCCACCGTCGCCAACTGCAATGTCCTGCGTGACAGTCAGTGAGTATTGCTCTTAACAGAATATCCCTATCATCGTGCGCCTACCTGCCACATGACTTCTTCGCCTTCGTCTTCGTCGTCTTCATCCGCGTCTTCTTCGGCAGCTTGGCCCTCGTTCTCAACCAGGCCTTCTTCGTCTTCCTCGTCCTCTTCCTGCCATCCCTCTTCCGACTCACCGGTCTCGTCTTCGAGGTCTTCCTCGACATCCTCTTCATCAGTAGCAGAGGTATCTTCACTTCCAGTTTCGTCACCAAAGTCCATCTCAACATCGCCGTCTTCATCCTCATCGTCTTCCTCATCCATGTCGTCTTCGTCGCCATAATGGACGTCCTCCATTTCCTGCGGGGGAAAATCAGTCCTCCTTACGGTCAAGCAGACACGACCAATGCTTACGCCACCGAATCTGCAGAAAGATGATGGAACCGCGACAGGTGAGAAGAAATCTCGTCAATCATCATGATTCACGTACAATCCCAGGGACGAATTGCGGTAGAGTTGGCTGGCCTCCTCGGTCTCCGGGCTCTCAGTCTCATCGTCTTCGTCCTCGTCTTCCTCGGAAATGTCGGATTCAGACATCGCCTGTTTCTCCTCGAGAACTTCCTTGTTCTTATCCGAGATACGGCTCATTTTCATTGCTATCTTCGTGCTATGAACCCAATCGTCAGTATGTCTCCAAAGTCCCCATGCATAGCGAAAAAAACCATACAGATATTCCAGCGGACGCAAGACAGACGAGACGACATTACGGATGTTCGGGTAGTTGAGATCTACCTCTGAAAGGACGTTGGTGAGGGTCGCCACGAAGTTCTTCTCAAGCATGACCTTAGCGATATGGGTTGGAACCTCGTCGCCTGCCTTCTTGCCATTCACGTTGAACCTCACTGTTAGCAAGCGATGACATAGATCTGAGAGGGCGAGCAGCCGGCTGTAGCGGAGCTCGGGGCTATCGGAAGACGGAAGATCCTTCAGAGCGCGGCTGATAGCCTCGAGAACAAACTTGCGGACGGAGACGAGGTCCGTCGGAACGTCCTTGAGGTCTTGATTCGTGACGGTGTCGACACAGAGAGCGACAATCACCGACATAGCCCAGTTGCAGAGCGTGATCTGCTTGCGTGCCTCGGAGGGTGGTTGAGGGTTGATAGTACCGAATGTCATGAGGTCAGAGAGAAGGAACTGGATGGCGGCAGTGCGGTGCTTGAGGCCTCCCTCCTTCGCAGGAGTTTGGTTGCGCTTCTTGGGCGTGTAAGAGAGAAATGCAATCTTACAGCTCTCGTAGGAGAAGAGTAACTCGGTCAGCACTTGCATGATGAAGCATGGATAGGTGTAGTCGACTGGGTCCTGAGGAGATCTGAGTTCTGTAGAGGAAGGCTGAGCGGCATCTGTCCGGTTCTCGCTGGAAGCAGGTGTATGAGTCGAAGTGAGTTTCCCAGTATCAACGGAGGTAGCAGCCGAGAGGTTCTCGGGAGCCATGTCCGTCTTCACCGTCTTCATGAGCTCGCCAATCAGGTAGTGTATGAGGGTTTCGGTGGACTCCACAGGAGCACCTGACGCTTGCTGTACAGGTGCCTCGTCGATCTGCATCTCGTTGCTCTTGTTCCCCCCGGGGATTGCATGCTGGGATGTAGCGTTCGGCTCCACCTCCGGCTTCAGGCTGACAGTCTTCATCGGCGAAAATGGTTGCGACAGCGTACACATCTCCTCAGCAACCTTGACGAACGCCTCAGGATCGCGAAGAGCAGTGGAGCTACATCCCGAGACGAAGGAGCCAATGTCGACATTGCGGCTACGAGGATGAGAAAAGTAACGCTTAACTTCCTGGCGCATTACGTGTTGGAGAGTAATCTGATTTTCGACGATATGCCGGACGATGAGCGCGATGTACGACTGGATGCCGGTCCCGCTCTGAGTGCCAGACGAGATGCGGAGGTACTGGAATAGTGCCGCCACGCCGTTACGTTCCATGAAGGCCTCCGCGATGTTATGATCTCGAGTCAAGAGTACAATCAGTCTGAGGACCGAGATCAACTCATCCTTGGGGAGTGTCGGAACACCGAGTAGACGCATGGAGAAGTCGAAGAGGGTGTTTCGAGCTTCCGCGTAGCGAGGGCCCTGAGCGATCGGCTCTCTGTTGATTGGCTCGTTCTCCTTCGGCAGTGTCACCGAACGAGGAGAATCCCCGAGAACAAGGAGAGACTCGATGACCAACAACTGGGCAGAAAGCCACTTCGGTAGCGTAGGCTGTCCGCCCTCGCCGGGGTTAGACAAAAGCAGCGAAAGAAGAACGTTGAGGAGGGTTTCCGCCTCCTTCTCTGGCATCTGGGCAGCGGGAGACGATGGTTCACCGAGCACCAAGGCGAGAAGGTGACAACGGACAGAAAGGGGCTGCTCCTGCACGTCGTACGCTGACGGCAAGAAAGCTTGGATGTCGTCGATGAGAGCCTTGACCGCTTGGGTGCGGTATTCGCTCGTCGGCCCGATAAACACTTTTTGCACATCGAAGACGAGCGAAGGGTGCTCATCAACCAGACTCAGTACCCGGCGACCAATGCCTTCCTTGAGAGGCTCCCTAGCGGTGGTCAATTCCATAACCCACTCTTCCGAAGTCTTGCCCGGAGGTGCGGAGACTTCCTCAGGAGCAGGTGCGGCTGGAGCCTCGGAGTCCGATGCAGTCGACGATGTTTCCTCCATCGTCTCTTCTGTGGCATCTCCTTGTGCGGTCTCGGCAGCGTCTCCAGACTCTACATTGTCTTCTGAAGCAGGAGCCTCAGCTGGTGCATCGCCTGCCTCGGCCGGTGCAGCATCGGGAGTGTCGGCCTGGATCTGATCCTGATCGCCAGCAGGGACGGCCACAGCCTCGCCCTCGGCAGCCGCAGGCGCAGGCTCTGGGGCAGGATCAGGATCAGGAGGGAAAGGGTATGGATGCGAGAGTAGCAGCTCCGTCGCCGCGTTGACGTTGTTTCGCGTGCGTGTCAAAGCCCGCTCCGCGGCAGAACGCGGGAAGCCCATGTCGGTCAGCTGGCGAATACGGTTCTCGTCCGGACTTTGCATCGGGGGTATGCGGGGCATGCCGATGGGACCGCCGCCAATGATCGAAGCGGAGGTCTGCACGTCCTTCACCTCCTCGTTCTCGGCATTCAGGAGCTCCATGACGATGTGCACGACAAGCTTGCTGACGCTGATTGGCGCAGATGGAAGCCACTCCGCCTCCCAGATTGAGCGAACGACAGGTAGAGCAGCGGCACGCATTCGCACCAAGAAATTATGCGGCTCGAAATAGTCGGCGTCGGTGTCTTTCTTATCCACGGTAAGCGCGAGTGCGGTCTGGGTGGCGTCGAAGAGAGGTTTCGCGGAGATGGTGGGTTGAATGAGCTGAAGAGCGACTTTCAGACCACTGAAGGCGTGAGAGAGCTCCTGCTTGGTCACTTCGGTTCGCTCGTCGACTTTGACCTTGCTAACCATCTCGATGGTGTTGATGAATTCGCGACATAGGCCGAAAAGAGCATCGAGCCCACCCACACGGACAAACGCGACTAGCAACATTGTATGAAGACTCTTCTGGGATGGTTTCTCTACTCGGAAGCCGGGTCAGAAAATGGCAAGAGAACAACGGGTAAAATACTCGTACCATCCACGAGGAGAATCGTCGCGGCATTCAACATTGAAGTGTAGTACGAGAAGAGAGAGAGCTTGTCGCCTGGAATGATCAGTCAGTCAGTCATTTCTCCACATCTCAGTCCTCTGAAAGCTCACTGAAAGACTTCTGCTCGAGGTGCTTCACAAGTACATCTGCAATGATGCCAGCCGCCTCCTTGATCTTTTGCTTCTGCGCCAAGTCGCTACCTCGACGCGTCTGGAACAACCTCACGATCGCTGCAAACAGGATAATCAGCAACTGCCTCTTCAGGCAGCAATACTAGATTCACCTACATTGGAAAAACGGCGCCAACGCGCTTGGAATCTGACCCACGAGGTGCTTTACGCCCTTTGCGTTCTTGTCCCTAGGCTGCTCCTCCTTCTTCGCATTGGCCGAAGGGGTGCTCGTCGACGCTGATGGCTCGGCCGGCGTCGCCCCGTTCGCATTCGTCGCGTTCGTGGGCGTCGCTCCATTCGCAGCAGCAGTCGACGCGGATGCGGATGCCCCGTTGGCCGCGCTAGTCGACGACGTGTTTGCAGTCGCAGTCGTAGTCGCAGAGAGTGTCGATGACAATACACCCTGGGTAGGCGTGCTTGCAGACCCGAAGAGCGCAAGCAAGTCATGTTGAGGCGAGGCGTCGATGCCTTGCGCCGAGAGGATGGACTTCAAGATGATGTTCTCCCATACACACGCGCGGTGCAGCGCTCCGAGCTCCTGGAGGGGGTTAGGCGTCTTCCCAAGCAGGGACTGGAGCAGTGTCTGGGTTGCGCGACCGTGCGAGTACCCCGCAGTAGCGTAGATGTCCGAAAGGAGGGAGACGCGGGTGTGGAGCGTAATCAGGTTGCGGAACTGAGTATTCGCCTTTTCTTCCTCCGCGCCAGCTTCAAAGGGTCTATAAGCAAACGAGCAATGAAACAGGCAGCGCGGGACTTACCACTGAATTCAACGAGACCCAGCAACTTTGGCTGCTCGTCCAGCGACCCCCAGAAGTCCTTGCATTCCGCTAGCGACTCCTGCACCAGTCTAACGAGAAACGCGAGGGTCTCGTTCGTCGCGGCCTCAGCCATGGTGCGAACGACTTGGACGAATGAATCTGACGCAACGCTGTTCGCGAAATCATACGGAAGGCAAGGTAGGGTGGTCAGCTTTGCAAGACCGTTGAGACCGTCCGTGTCAGCAACGAAGTCGCGGCAGTGGGGGACATGCTGGAAGAAGCCCTCCAGGAACTGCACGATACGATGAGCCGAATAACAAACTACAGAAAGAGGTCTATCACCTTTCCGAAGACGTCGATATAGGAAATGATGAGATTGTCGTGCGACCGGCCCCAGAAGTCGTCCCTATGGCTTGGCTGCTCCCCCGATGGCGGTAAACTAGCAGGCAGCGTAGCTTGTTCTGTAGCAGGAGTCGAATGGTCAACTTCCATGGCCACATTCTCACCTGTGCTTTCGGCACCTGCAGGAGCAGGAGCAGGGTTCTGCGGCTGAAGTCTGTACCAGTGCTTGATATCATCAGGAACCGAATAGCTCGTCCCGAGCTCCTCAATGCGCGCCATCGTGCTCTTGATCGCAACGAACACTTTTTCCTTTAGCGTGGGATGGTGTCGGATGAGCTCCTCTACCGATGTCCCAATAAGGACCGCGTTCTCCTTCTCCTGCAAGACGCGCTGGTGGTCCTCAGACGTGAAGATCGAGAACAAGCTGGGGATCGTGTTCGGGCGCGCGGTGAGCTGGTCCTGGCCGGCCTGATTGAGGCACAGGGCTCCGAGCGCATTCGGCACGGACTGGATGACTTCGATCACGGGCTCGAGACCCTTCTCGATGACACTGTAGAACACCTCGGGGAGGCCTGCCTCTTGAATGACAGGCAGACAGGTGGGCTCGTTGTGTACGAAGATGGCCATAATGTTTATAGCTGAACAAAATGTCGCATGAACAACGTTTATTGCGAATCAGCCAAGAAATGCATACCGAGAGCGAGGGCACTGGGACCGAAGATAGCGCGATGTTGCATGATCTTCTTCACGGATTTGAGAAGCGATGAGTCGAGCAAGCCACGAAGACCCTCCGCAGTACCCGATGATTGCATCATGCGATGGATAGAACGTAGTGTGTGCTTCAGCACAGCCGTCCGAGCGACCGAGAGCTTGCCTTGGCAGGTTGTGAGTCTATGCAAGGAAAACGAGAAGAAAGCGACGCGTACCGTATGGCGCGACGGCGTCGTTCGGCGCACCGTCATTCGCACATTCCTCGATGTCAAGATCGACCTCATACTGCATCACACAGTAAGTAAGACAGCATTCTTGATCCGAACGCTACCTACCTCAATACGGTCAACGAGAATGTCAACACCGCGCGCGTTGCAAAAGAGCGTGAACGCGTTTGTGTAGCCGTACAGGACGTTGTCGAGCAACTGCATAGTCTTCGAAACGACATACAGACGGTTGGGTAGTCGGTTTTCAATAGCCTGGATCAGGACGGGGATCAAGCCCGCGCCCACGATCATACTCCCGCCAGATGCGTGCGTAGCAAGGAATGTGATAAACGAGAATAGAGCCTCCACAAATGCTTGGGGCAGAGTGGAAGTGGACTGTGCAACGTCGGCAACAGTCTTGCGAAGAAGCGCCATGAGTATCCCATGATTCACGCCGGCATTCACAGCAGTGAGGACGTCCTGGATCTTCGATCTGTATCGAGACATAGCATCGAGAGCAGCGACGGCAGCCGTCTGGACCTGGATGTCCACTCCGCGGTCGAGCTGCAGTAGTTCTGCAATGTGCGTGATTAGGTCAGGCTCGTACAAGAACAACGACGATTGCGCCTGCGAGTCCGAGTGCGTATGCCCGAAGATGGCCGTCGCAAGCAGACGGACGACAACGAGCTTCTCCCTGTCCGCTGCCCACGCGTGCGTCATGGCTTGTGCGCCGCGGATGCGCATCAGAAGCTCAAATTTCTCGCTGTCAGGTACGTGGTACGCCTCAATCGCATCCGCAAGGATGTCCATCGCGGGCTTGCTCTCGATCGTCTTGCTGTCGATGTGGATCGTCACCGCGCCAGAGGATGTCGACGCATTCGCGGAGGTCGCAGCCGCGGACGAGGTAGGCTTGCGGGGAGTCTGCACCGCTGCTGAGCTGCTTACATCACCTTCGACTATGCTCTCCTTCTTTTCCTCCTTTCCGGCCGTGCTCGACGACGAGGCTTGGCGGTAGAACACGAAGTTCACCTCCCGTGCCTCCGTCGGGAGAGCTTCCACCTGTGCTCGTCCTTTATTCGTTACCAGATCCACGAGATTCAGGTCATAGTCCCTGAGATTGGGCCAGCGTTTGGCGAGGGACGTAAGACGGGGGGTAGAGATACTTAGGGCGTGTGATACGGCGGGTTGCGAAGAATATTGCTGTGCAGGGCGCAGTAGAAGGTTGAGTGCGAGAATCAATACGTCCAAGTCCGATGAAAACATCAGACTGTTCAGGCGCTGTATACAAGAAGTTAGCATCCCTCTGATTGGTCATTACACATGGATGTCTGTGCACGTACATCGTATGAATTGAAGGTCTTCCTGTTAGTCGAGTTCTCCAGGAGAAGACGCTCGAAACGAAGGATCTCGCAAACGGTTTTCTTGGTGAGAGGAGTAAACACGTTGACTTGGAGGTTGTCAATGTCATAGTCGCGAATCGCCTCCTCAAGAATCGCGTCGAACTTGTTCAATACCTTCATCCATGCGTTCAGATCTGATCGGGGCCACTTCCACGAGTCGATCTGGGAGAGGACCTCATGCAGGTCATCATTTGGGGTGTTTATGAGTCTGTCGATGAGCTCCGCGACCTGGGGCAGCTGGTGGGGCCGAAGGTCAGTCTACATGAGCGACGTCTTGAGAAAATGACATACCGGAGCTACCACACGCTTTGACTTGTGCAAGATCCGCATCTTGCACGACAGATATGTCGCAAATGGTGTGTTTGTGCGTTTCTCCGGCCTTCAGAAGGTGCTCTGACTGGAGACGGATGGGGATGCTGCAGGGCGCAGTGGCGGGAGAGTCGAGAAGTCGCTTACGCGGTGTCCTCAGCTTCCTGGGCGAATTACGACTACTTTCCCACGGATAAAGTCTGGTAAGATCAAACCGTTTCCCACGATTACACCGGCGTCCTTGATTGATTCCGACGCGTCCTCGACGCGCATCATCCCAATCTCGTTGCCCGACGCGTCCCGCCCCACGAGTCTACACACATCTGTACAGCTGCAACGGCGACCAAAATGGTCAAACGCAAAGCCGCCGCGTTCTCGAGCGACGAGGAGGGCGACGCTCCACGCGCAGCCGCGAGCTCCCCTGAACGACCACTCCAGACCGCACGCCGGAGCGGCAAGAATGCCAAGGTTCGTCCAGTATTATGCCTATCACTCTCTAACCGCGCGTAACTTGCTGCTCAAAGGGGCAGTATGAGGACGATAGCGAGGAGGGAGAAGAGGAGGAGGAGGTCGATCCTAAGCGGGCGAGAAAGTCAAAGGCCAAGGCCAAGCCTGAGGCTAAGGCAAAAGCCAGCAAGGCTGCGAAACCACCAGTATGTCCGCTCGTCTATTTCTTTGCGATCTACACATGTAATGACATATCCACCATAGGCTATCAAAAAGCCCAGAATCCCAACACCAGATGAAGAAGAGGATGTGGACACAAGCGTTTTCAAGGTCGGCGTAAACAGCGAGGGAGAGCGCTATGTGGACTTGGGCAAGAAGAGGAGGGCCACCGTGCGCCAGTTCAAGGGTATGTCCTCTGTACCTCATCCGAACAACAACCCTCATGAGGCCGCTAGGCGTGAGTTTCCTCGACATCCGAGAATTTTACGGCGACGACAATGACTTGAAGCCCGGAAAGAAGGGCATTTCCCTGAGCCAAGAGCAGGTATGTACACTCTACCGCAGCACATAACCCTCTCCACTTGAACTCATCCCGTCGTCATCTGATAGTGGGAAACGCTCAAGAAGAGCAGCGACGTCGTTGATACATTCTTCGCTCGACTGAAGAAGTGAACGACCACCCCGAATCTACATCCTCGCATCTGCTCTCCCTTGCTACCTCACTGCTTTCATCGATGTCCGTTTCAGAACTGTATCCGATTGTACGCTGACTAGTCTAATTCTGTATTGTAAACATCTCCCATGCCGTGAATCGAAATCGCGTGACTTCATGCAAGACCCGCGGCCGCTCTATGCGCCCCGTGCAGTCCACCTTGGGTGAGAAGGCCCCGCATCCATGCCTTTGCCGTGACCAGCTGCGCGCTGGTATCCATCCACCACTCGACAAGCTCAAGAGAGCGATACATTTTCTCATAACGCCTGCAGCTCCGATTGTCAGCCACAAATGTAACACGCAGCAAACCGATACCCACCACCAAACCCAGAAGTAGTCCCACAGCAGGCCCAACGACATGCTTGACAGGCCCTTCCTCCGCATCTCCGACACCAGCCGCTCGCTCTCGTCCAGCCACACCGCAAACGTGCAGTACTTTGCCGTGATCAAAAACACGCGGATCTACGCACCCACCCAACTGGTCAAAAACGGCACGCTCAGATGGCCAGGAAAGACCCACGTTCGCGTGCGTCGTCGCCAACGCCCGATCCAGACTCCTCGTCAGATCGTTCAGCTTCAGCACCATCAGCACCCTCCGAGGCACCCGCCTCAACACATCAAACACCGACAGCAGCAGCCCCTCCTGCTGAACCACCGCATTCCGGATCGCCTCCATCTCCGCCTCCGTCTGCGCCGACAGGTCAATCATGCTTCTGCCCCGGCTGAACGCCCCTTTCTTATCCGATTCAGGGTCGGAATCAGACCTGGTCTTGGTCCTCGAGCCTTCGAGGGCGGCACGGCCTGTGATCGCTGCCTCAAACACGGGGTACTACGACGGCGCAATTAGCGAGACAGCAGGAGAGAGTGATTCGACTCACCAGGTCCTCGTCGATATTCCCGACGAGCTTCGCGTACTTCTTGCGGTCCGCGACCACCTGCTCCGAAGCGGGTGCGATCAGCGCGAGCCACCACTTGCTGTAGTTTATTCGCAGCGCCGTGTCCAGGTCGAAGTACAGGCCGTGGTCGAGAAGCACGATTTCAAAGTTGTACGGGGACTTCGAATCCGGTTGGGCCGGGCGGATGAGCAGGTTCCCTGGGTGCGGGTCCTGCAGACATAATTCAGACGGGATACCCCCGCACGAGGGAGGGAGCACTCACGGCATGGAACCACCCGTTGATGTGCACCATCTGGCAAAATATCCTCGCCAGCTCCAGCGCCACCTTGTTCCGGTCGATGTTATGCTCCGATAGGTACACCAAGTCGTCCACTCGCCCACCCTGAATGTACTCCATCACAAGGATACGCTTCCTGGCCTCCTTGACCTTCGCTGCGGTCTAGCATGAGACACGCTACGCCTGTGGTTGCTCGAACATACTCACGGATGTACATGGACGTCCTGACGTTTTCGAAATCCGCAGCAGCACGCTCCGCATTCCGCTTCTCGTGCACAAAGTCCATCTCTTTCGGCAAGTTCTCCCGCATCTCTTCCCCCAGCCACGTGAACTCGAACTCGGGGAACCAGTGCTGAATCCAGCCTACGCACTCATCAATTCCGTCCACCCATCGATGCAACGGTAGACGCACCTAACGAGACCTCGACCATCTCCATATCGATCTCACAGAACTCCTGCAGATGCGGGTGCTGAAGCTTCACCGCCACCTTCTCCCCGGACCCCTTCAATCGCCCCACATGCACCTGCGCCAGACTCGCCACTCCGATCGGCTTCGGGTCGAACTCGTCAAAGTACTCGGCTATTGAGACACCAATGTCCGACACGAACATCCGCTCCAGGTCTTCGTACTCCGTCGGCTCGCACTGGTCTTGTAACGGTCGCATCGTGCGGGTCCATTCAGGCGGAAGAACTGCGCTATGGTTCGGGAAGGCATCGGTCGCATGGTTGCGGGATCACCAGGGGCAATACTCACACCGAGGCCATGTGCTGGCCGAGCTTGATGAAGATGCCTTCAATAGCACGCGGAAATAGTTCCTATAGACTTTGCGATCGTACACGAGAATGGGCGGACATACCTCCGTTGGCAAGAAGTGCCCTGAGCACTCGTTGTGCGCTGCGTGTGTGGCATTGCGAGTACGCCTCCAATCGCGACTCCTCCGACTCGTATGTCTTTGTGAACACCATCTTGTAGTCGATCGCCCCAAGGATAGCCGCCTCTGTAGTGTGAGCGTCCCCCGTCGCACGGCCACTTTAGCTACGTCTCAAAGCCAGCAAAGGCATACGTACCTGCTATTCTAGAACATCGTACCACGGCCAACGCAGTATGCCGGAACGGCTGGTTGTAGTTGTATGCCAGCACACCCGTCCCACCCAGGACCAGTAGCGTCGTGGGTACGACATATACCCATGGAGTCAGGTTCGGCAGCGAGTTCCTGAATTTCTGAGCGACATTTGCATGTGCGGATATTGCGCTTTGCTTATGTCTTTGCGCAAAGCTGTGTCTCGAGGTCGACTGTGCGCGGAGGAAGTGTTGTGTAGGAAAGCCCAGGCGTCGGAAGCAGAGTGCGCTGCACCGCGGTATAGAAAACATGAACAACTGCGTTCAGAATCAGGCCGCTCTGCAGGTGTGCTGTTTGCAAAGCATTAGGACGTCGCAGCGAAGGAGAGGAAGGAGAGGAAAGTTGCAAGTCGATGTGCCGTCGACTCGCAAGTCTAACGAAACGCCTGGAGGGAAACGGGAGAGCGGGCCGGCACCACCGGAGTGTTCTCGACACCGTGTCATTAACGACTGAGGCCCCTGTATCTCTCATCGCTTGCCTCCCCCGCGGACCTTGACGTACTTCACAGTGTAATAGAATATTCATGACCACAAACGCCCGGGCCCACAGAACAACTGTGCACAGGCTGACATATTATTAAATATGATAATACGTGGTATAAAAGAACTAATACAAGCGTCCAAAATAGTCTACAAGACACATCACGCACTGGGCGACTATCATACTCGAGACTCAACGACCTCCGGCAGCTTCATTTGGCTCGATTCCTTCCCTATCGCCAAGGTCGAGTCATTAGTGGTGGGGTAGGACCCTCCGGACGTGGTGTTGTCCGTGCCCAATCCAGGTAGGGACATCACAGTCGTCTTCCCATTCTCGAAGTGCATTGTCGACATCTGCATTGTCCGGCGCTCGCGGCGGGTCGCCGCGTTCGTCTCGAAGTCGACCGCCGAGAGGCCGAGCACGGACATGACGATGATTGTCGTCGGTACAATGCCCTGTATTGGGATAATCAGGTGTCATGAGGCGAGAAGCCAACGCAAGATGTGGGAGAGAACTTGGATGCGAGACTTACGGTGAGCTGCGCGATGGGGTCGTACACGATGTAGAACGCATTGCTGCCGCAGAAGTAGAGAGTGATCTCGATGACAAGCGCCGCACTGTACACCATGGCGGACTCGATGATCAGAACGAGCACCTTCGTGTAGCGGAACTGCGAGTTGATGAGGCTGCCGCCGCTCTCGCGGGTGATGAACCTAGACTTCAGCGTGAGGGGCTGCCGGCAGCCTAGCTAGGGCACGAGAACGTACCAAATTCTTGCAGCGATGAGCGTGGTGACAACCACATTGGTTACGAGGGATAACGAGAACAGCGATCCGTTCCAACGCTCCAGTTCCTAGCATAAGGACAGCTAGGTGAGTCTCATTCGACGCCGAGCGGAACTCAGTCGGAAAGACTTACGTTAGCAAAGGCGCTGTGCACTGTCTTCGCCTCTGCAAAGATGACCGCTTGACTGAAGCCACAAACTGTACCGCTCACATGTCAGCGCACACGTCATCGACGACGGCTTGCAAGACGTGCGCACCCGCTGAGGCAATAATGAGAAGGATCGGGAGGACACACACTTTCCACTCTCCTCCCCACACATGCCAGCATCGCCATACCTACCGACCGGAATTCAGCAAACCTGGGAAAGATTGCTGCTGAGCACATGCACATACGACAATACTGTCACCGAGGATAGAGTTGACAGAGTGGATAGTGACTTTCGCGACGTTGGGCGGCGTGGAGACGTCTGAGAAGTACGCGCCGGGACCCCCAGGTTGGTTGCGTAAATCGATGAATCCCCATATCAGTCGACAGAACCCAAGGGAGACGTGTATAGTTGAGAAACAGAACATAAATACTGCAACCCAGAAGACGATGGGTGTGATCTTCCTCGCTCGTCGGAACCGCAGGATGTAGACGTATGAGCAGAACAGGCACACGTTGATGCCTGGGGGGAGAGCACGGGTCAGCCGAGCACAATTTTGAGGACGGATGAGCGTGTTACGTACCATACAGGAGCGTTTCAAGCCAGATGGCAGTAAGGTATGCCTTGTCAAGGGGGATGAACGCTACTGCCATGGCGCGGCAAGATTGAAACGAGGAGGTCAAGCGGGGGCTGCTCGACCAGTCATATGGAGGTATTATTATGTAGCACGGAGAGCAGCCCTGGGAACTTCTCTACTCCGGGATGACTTTGTCCAGCTGGGGTCGTGCCGCTCCGAACCTTCTTCGCACTGCACAACGGAGTGAGTGTGCACTTTGCCTTGTGGGCATCAGACAGCTGTCAGTCGGCATCTCGTTTCGTGACATGAGGAGATGTGAGAAGGTCTTCTGAGATCCACCGAGAGCTTCTCCACTGCCGTAATGAAGCTCATGAGGTCCACCTGAATTCATGAGGCGGTGTCCTTCGCCGGTCTCGCGGCAAAACCTTGTCAAAAGCACATCAGATCTGCTTGAGAAGACGAAGATGGCGATGGAAAAGACATGATAGTCCTGTAAGGCTCTGAGTCGAGCGTCGACATGGCCACTGGAAGTGTACTGAGATGAGCTAAATTAGGACGGCTGTAGCTTGTCATGTGGCGGAATGTACATAAGCGTCTATCTGAGCGCCGGCGTGACAGTGTGGAAGTCCTCGGCGCTTTTCATCAAATTGGTATCCGAGCGGCTCAGCCTCTGACGCAGGCTCGAACACCCTTGGAGTTGCAATTGGCTCTAGCAGGCATGTATAGTCACCTTAAGCTTATGCATAGTCAGGCTAGGCTCGGCTCTTTTCAATTACTACTATAGGTCAGCGCTCGGTGTGACTAATTCTGGCACGCTTCCGATGCACGAAGAATCAAACCGCCGCATGAATACTAGGGTGGTTCCTGAGGCTTTCGATGTAGAGGTATAGCGATGCCTTCACTTGGTCCGCAAACGCTTAAATGCTTTACCAGTAGGAGTCTATTGAACACTGTAAGGCTCCTGCTCGCTCACGTATCCCGGACAGCCTGGAGATAGTATCGACCAGTTTCAGATGTCATATTCAGAGATCCTACAAGATTATGGGCGATCACCTACTCATTATCTTGCTGACTCGCGAAGGCGTTCAACGCAGCGTTTTCATTAGCGCACTACTCTGGCCTATATGCGCTTTAGCGGGCCGGTGCTTACATAGCATACATACGCCACCCATCTCGCGTCTGAGCACTCGATGCGCCCATGGATCGAATTTACGGGGAACTGAGAAGACATCACTAGCAATTATGCTTTGAGAGCCGTATACAACAGAACATGCATGTTTTCGTCGCCTAATAGGCGACACACATGCATGTTCTGTTGTAGAATCTACGCTTCGACCCTTCTGATTTTCAAGGTTCCCCACCCTCATGCGTAGGATCGGAGCCTCTGGGTATTGGGCGAACATCGCCGAGGTTGGGGCCATGGACTTCTCCATCTCATTTGACGGCGCCAGCGGATCTACTCTAAGTATTGGACGCTCTCGATTTAGGACCCCTGACTGACCCGAGCGGTCGATGGCTTCACGCTCATCCTACGCCTGTTGGTTGTTTGGTTGATGTTGCTAGGCAACACGCTCGACCGCGTCCGCAACTCAGTGCGCTCCCACTTTTCGCGCATGATCCCTCCCTATCTCTCCCCATTGATATCGCAAAACGACGGCATATCGCTTCCGAGCTAAAGACGGGTTTTGGTGAGCCTCATACTATTGGTGATCTTGACGGCGAATTGGGTCGAATCTGTTGAGGGAGTGATTTAGAGCTACCTAATATTATTGAGAAGATGCTGGGTCCTATTGTCAGGGAATCGTATAAACCTGCTCTCGAATAAAGCGGCTGGTCGGAACTCGAATCTTACTCATGAGTAGTAGAGCGCGACAGCATGGGTCGAGATTCTGATCCCTGCGATGCTGTCCACATCGCCTGAAGCGTGTAGGCACTCGTTTGCGATGCTTTTACTCATTGGAGTCAGCACATGCGACTAGGCAATTGTCGACATCGGTCTCGGAGGCGCCAGAGCCGAGAGGGATTGTGGCTGTGCAATGCATCATTTGCACGGCCCGCCATAAAGTTCAACATCACGTTCTTTCCATCTTGTTGAACAAACCCTTCAAGTCTTCTGGCCGGTATCGCAAGTCAATCGAGTCCTGTGATCTTGTCTCAGGCAGCTCTCTAGCCATAATCTGTGTCCGGCCGTGCACGATCACGGAATATCGTCCGTACATAGCGTGCACCATCATGACGTTGATCTCTTCAAGTTGCCGTGCCGGGTGACCCCTTCCGTCCGAGAGTCGCAGCTAGTGTGGCGGGTTCCTCAGGAACGCGTTCTCATGTAAGTGAGATGAATGTGGCACTCAATTGCACGGGTGCACGCTCGACGCCTCGAGTTGATCGGACGCCGTCCCTGTCAGATCTCCCATGTCAACTCACGTCATCGCCCAGCTTCGAGGTATCATCCTTCCCACCGAGGCCTCATTGACCGGAAGCTGGCAAGCTATGTGGTCGTTGAGGCAAGAGTGGGAGAATAAGCCTAGTTTTGAGAGGTGGTCGTCACTGTCGGACAGTGGGGGACGCGATGATCGAGGTTGTTGAGTGCTAGGACGAGCTATGTAAAGATGGTATGTAAACTATGGTTGTTGATTGATCGAAGATGCACAACTGACAAACTCAGCTCAGGTGCCGTATCAGAACGCTCGTCTTAGCTTGTGCACGTTGGTCTTTTGAATATAGGAACCCCCAGCTCGCTACTAGCTGCGATCCTTCTACCCAGCCCCCTTGTTTGACTTGCGTTATGGCGGCCTACAGGCCGCTCCCGACACCGCGCGCAGAAACGAAGCAAGCCTACCACCTCCGCGGTTCCGTAGCGGTGGGGGCTAGACCAGTGCCTTCGCCAGCCCTTAGTACTGGCATCTCTCCGACTTACGACCTCTTGGACGGTTACTCGGAACCAGACTCCGCGGACATCAAAGAAGGCCTAGGGAATGAGGCCCAACCGAAAGAGATGGATAATCCGGAGCACCGTCAGACGTGGAAGCAGATCGGCGACACCCACGATGGACTCATTGCGCAACGTCGGAGGGAGAAGGGAGATTTAGGCGAGTAGTTTGCTTTGCGCCCAAGGTACGCTAAAGCTGGACACGTTATACAGATAAGGAGTCAAACCACGTATGGGAGGGATCAGTTGCGATAGTTGCCACTCCCGACTTCTCGTGGAATAGCTCGAACAGCTCGAACGGCGTGCAGGGCATTGCGAACAACACGAATGCGTTCTTCGATAGGATGCCCATGCTCATGAAAGCTCTCGACAGTATCGCGCGAGTCCACGCTTTCACTGGAGGTAAGATATCCAATCGTCTGCATGTTGACCCAAGTGCTGACAGATCGTCACCTGGGGTAGTGGCCATCCTGACTTTCAAAGTGGTCTACGAGCTGGAGTTGAAGCGAAGAGACAATAACAAGAAGGTCCTTGCCGTGTATGGCGAGATGAGCGATATGATGGCTGCGCTAGTCCAGTAGGTCTTCCCTCTAGTTTCATGCACTGTTTCGCTGACGATGCTAGGCTGCACACAATCAAGAGCGAAGAGGAGGTTGGGCCTGATGGTGTTTCTATCAAAGCTCGCATGGAGCGCCTGCTTGAGCGAACAGCAACCGACATCAGGGAGTGCGCGAATACTTGCGATACCTATCTCAAGAAGAAGCCTATCGTCAAGATCCTGACATGTCCCAGTTGGGGTACCATTCTCTGCAATCTTTCTGCCGCCTTCCATAAGCGTCGCGCCGAATTTGAGTTCGCGCTCTCGATGCATACGGGCTTGGATATCGAAGCCAACGCGAAGCTGGACGAAATAGAGGGCACGGCACAGCAGACTCAGGATAGGTGAGCGGTTCCACGTCGCGCAGACAATCTAGTGGGGCTGAGCGTTGGAGCACTTGGCAGATTGGACGACATGTTGGCTTACTTCCACACGGCTCTGTCCCCAGAGTACGAGGACATAGCGGCTCGCGTCAGGGGCAGGGGCGGACTTCAAGCAGTCATGGACAACGAGCGCCTTCTCAGGGAGCTGATTCACGAATTCCGTGGAGACGTGGATGGCACGTTAGATATCCGTGGACGGCAGGATGTCGCATTCGACATGGAAGAGTTGAAGTTGGAGCTGAGGGAAGATATAGAACTGGCGGTGGAGAGAAATGCCCAGACGTTCTCACGGAAATTTGAGATGCAGCGACAGCAGATTGTGGATGAGCTCGCCAGAGTAGTCCATCGAGAAGGGGACCGTGTCATCAACGCGATTCCGTCTCGGCCACATGACAGGATTATCGATCCAGTGAGTCCTTTTCCGGTGTTCATTGAACTTAAACTGACACGCTATGTTGAGGATTTGTACGCAATATGGAAAGAAATGGTATGTCATCGAAGCCTTATCGCTCTCGAATCACGATGTCAATAAACTCTAGGGCTGGCGTGGGAGCACGAAAGCGCGTCACTTCGTACTAGCATTGCGAGATCATTTCCGCGAGAAAGAGGAGGAGAAGAAGCGGAACGATAGAATTTATGTTCTCCGCACCAAGAAAGAAGACGGATGGGCGTTGGAGTGGATCAATGTGACCAGATTGCAACCCATCGTCGAAGCCTTCAACGACGACGCATCCAACTTCATCACCGTCTCAGAAGCCAATGAACTAACAACTGCTCGCCCAAGAGATTGGAGGTAAGACATATGCTTACCTAGTGTTCATTGCCTACCAGCTTACAAGACGCACAGCCTACTTCACTGGCTTGCCTACTGGGCGATTGGTGGGTCCTCCGAAACTGGCTTTGTCTAGCTATGCTAAACGGACGTGCGGACGTACATGGCAGGATGGCAGATATCTGCTACGATGTATCGGGACAAGATTTATAACCTGTTTGCCAAGATGTTCTCGCTCAAAGCTCATATCCACCCAGCCGTACGCAACGTCGTCGACACCTACCTCCACAGCGTCTGGACTAGAGTATCAGAGTTGACTTCGTCTATCAGGCCTTACTACCCGTTGGAGGGATTACGAGAGAAGTTCCAGAGCTACATCGATGACGAAGAGCAGCGTCTCCGCGAACGTTTGGAAGCGGTCCGGTACGACATCGACGCCATGGACACATTAACTCTTGTCACCGGACCCGGAAGGATCGAGAAGGTGAGCTTCAGTATTTACATATGTATGAAGCATAATCCAATCGTTAATTGCCTCAGTATGTCTTCCCGATCTTGTACCTCCTCCTCAAGAAGGACTACGAGGTTATGCGTATTGCTCGCCAGAAAGTCATCAGTAGGGTTGAGCTATTGGACGCTGCCAATACGGTTCAATGGGTTCTCCAAGCCGTCGAATTTCGGTACAAGGACCTTCAAGGTGACTCGATCCTTAGGAAACTTGTGATTTCTGTTCATGTCCCCTCCAGACATCTTCAGACAACAGAAGCTCGATCCACGACAGCAGTTCAAAGGGTTCGCATGCGGTTTGGTACGCAATATAGTGATTTGTGCCCTGAGACACTTCCTGATCAACCTTAGTTCGAGCATTGGCGTAATTCGGAAGGCCTATGGAGCCGCAATATCGAGTTCCCTAACGTCGTGTATAACGACGATGGGGAGGCGCAGGACATCAATTCGGACGATATTCTGAACTATCCATTGGACAATGACGACTGGTTCGATCCGACTGGATATGATGCGCCTCGGTTCTCCCCGACGGAGAAAGACATGACGTCGAAGTGGCCTCTTAGAGCCTTGTACGTGACATGGTTGTCCTCTTGCTGCATAGCTGACGTAGCCCTGGGTGCCTAGGCTTGGATCTTGGTCTGGATTCATGTCCAAGGGAAATTTGTACCCCTGCCAACCCATGCTTTCCATTCAAATCCACGCCGTCGATTCGATCCGCTTCGAAGCTACTTCTCGTACTGCAAATGGCACTGCTTATCATCTCCAGGGCAGGTATATATCAGAAGTGGATGGTCGTATCTGCTACACTTTCGTGATTAAGTACGCCACTCGCTTTGCGCCCCTTTACTTCAGAGGGTACCTCCACGACAAGGACAGGACATTTTCCGGAACTTGGGGCACTTCTCCCGAAGCGGCCAACTCAGAGTCGAAGATTATCAAGCGCCAAGGCGACAATCATTCCTCCCTGGTCGTGGGTTCGACAGCAGATCGCTTCGTCTTCAAGAGACTACCGGCCGCGTACATGTGCTGCCGGCCGGATCCCATCGAATTCCAAATCAACAGACCTCGTGCGCTGTGGAGGTATGCTACAACCATAGTCCGCGAGCTGGTCAGCATGCGAAGATTTTCGTGGACGTATTTTGAACGACGAAGAGACGATCGGAAACGCTACATCGAGCTACTGATTCGCCTGAACTACGCGGAATTGGTCGAAGAAGAGCTGATGGAGCTGGCGAGGATACGGAAAACCCTCACGACAGCGGACGCGAGATTATACGAAACCCGATACCAATATGAGCTTCGGACTACTGCAATCCATCTGTAAGTCTGACGTACATCATCATTAAATGGACTGACAAAAATCTCGCGTAGCGACGTCACCTGTGACCATTGCGAGAACACTATAGTCGGTTCCCGCATAGTATGCCTCGACTGCGACTCCAACAAAACTCTTAACCTCTGTGACGACCCGCGGTGTCGTAGCAGCGAGATTGATGTCGAGAAGCGCCCCGACCTCCCTGCGCCCCATCTACCGGGTCATGCTGTCTTCAAGGTCCGCACAATGTTACATCTGCGTGAGTTTGGAAGGATGAATCAGGCAGCCCGAATGGCACTCAAGAGCGCGCGGAGGACGTTCAACGAAGTCACAGAGCTTTTGACAGACGAGGTGTTGCAGAATCCCGCACTTCGTCGCCAAGCTCGGGTGAAGAAGATCGCTCAGGCCAGCTTATCATGTATCATCTGCAGAAAGCAAGTATCGAAACCTTGCTGGTACTGTATAACTTGCGAAGGTCAGTAACTTGAGTATGTATTCATGCGTCTGCCATGTTCTCACCATCTTGTGACCAGATGACGTCTTCATCTGTCTTGAATGTGATAAAAGAGGTTCCCTCACCGTCGGCGCGCACGACAAGTTACACGCACTTGTTCGCTGCCAGGATGATATCCGTTACGGTCCAATGAGCCTTGACCAACGTCTCGAGCTAATGGACCAGCGCTTCACGACCATGGAACATCGGTTCGACGCTATGGACACCAGGTTTGATGGCATGCAGAGCAGATTCACCTCGTTGGAGAAACGCGTCTTTTCGATGGACGACAAGCTGACGCGGATGGAGGAGATGCTGGGCGCGATGTTCGTCAGGTCGACGAATGCCCAGTTTACCTCACGCCGAACGGGATCGGATACGAGCATCTCTCCAGCATGGAATGGCTTCTCGTCTCGCACCCCTCAGGCCGCTAAACCGTACCCACGACCTTTACCTATACCGTCACCATCACCATAACTAGCCCGTGTCGTGCCATGACTATACTATGACGGGCGCTGCAGTGGGGTACCCGCCCATTTTCCACACGCGATTAAAGATACCATGCTGCCATATCATTATTCTATGTGAATGCTGTGATACTCAGGATACATGCATGCAATGAAGGAGACCAATACAAGATTGAACACCGATGACAAGGAGAGACGGGGCGAAATATGCAATGAGGTGATACGACGAATGGGTCGGTGCTATCAACTGAAGCGGCTACTGCTGTTGCTACCGCGCTTGCTACCGACGAGCGAGATGCGGTGGGATGACATCGCGTCTTCGCTTTGATGCATTGCTTCGGCGTAGCTAACGGAGGGCGGGTAAGTACGGATTGATAGAAAGGCGGCTGAACTACGCACAGAAGTTTATACCGCACGAGCTCGGATTCGAGTTCTTCATGCCGCAGGCGCGCCATAACGAGCTCGTTCTATGAGTGAAACAGTAAGGTGGCAAAATTCAGTACCAATGATCCAGATGCACTCACCAAGACCTGACAGTGCTCCGTATTCAGCTGTGCCATAGCAGACTCCAGGCTGTTCCTTTGAACACAGCTCGAGATTAGCCCCTCACTGGTCACGACATGGGAAAAACGACATACACTTGTGCGACAAGCCTTGCGTTGGTGTTCTTAAGGTTCTCCATCTCGAGCTTATGCGCATCTCGCGCGCGGACGAGCTCCTCGTACTCATGTGCGTAGTTGTCCAACATAAAGGGTGTAATCCTCAACGAGATTGCGTCCTGCACGAAGTCGTCCACGCGGTATCTAACGTCCGTTGGTGCCTGACCTGGTATTACAGGGCCGATCTGTGAAGGGAGTTGTCAGATGAGCAATGCGTCCGCGTCCGCGTACAATGGATATGGAGGAGGGAGATTGCATACCTGGTATACATCGAACACGCGCTGATTCAGGAACTGGATCAGCTGGTCGAACTTCAGCGATAGCAGCGTCGCCTCGTTCTTGCTCAGCAATGCCATGCTGAACGCGAACATTGCCTCAATACCGCTTGCTAAACAGTTGTCGTATATTCGAAAGACGATCTCCATCGGGAACCTGTCGGAACGACGACCAATCAATGAGGCTCACTAGTCGCAAAGTGGCAGAGGCGATACATACCGATAACTGAACATAGTAAGGAACCACTGCGAGCAGTACATGCTCGCCTTCACTCCTTGCCGCACAAAATGTAGG
Source organism: Dichomitus squalens LYAD-421 SS1 (assembly GCF_000275845.1). Lineage (NCBI taxonomy): Eukaryota > Fungi > Basidiomycota > Agaricomycetes > Polyporales > Polyporaceae > Dichomitus > Dichomitus squalens. Next base: position 389,061 of record NW_006766902.1, on the reverse strand, counting down.
TAAAGCACGGGAAGGACTTCTTCCAGTAGTCTCTCAAACTGATTCCCCTGGTCAGATGGGCGAATTATCTGTGTGCTCGATGGTAATTTACCTGAAACTACGGAGACGAAGCCACGTCAAAATTTCCTTTCTATTAGTTGGTAATAATCAGAGGAGCTCACCAATCGTAGCTGCAGCCTAGGCATTTCCGGAAGAAAGTGCCCCCGAAGATCGTATGAATGCATCAGTCGGACGAGCAGGCAGAATGCTTCTTCGTCGGGCATCTATAAGGATGCAAACAGAATGAGGAACCATGCTACGATCGCGACAGTTCGAGACTTACGTTGAGGAGAAGGATTGCAACGATGAACGGCAGTCCTTGACAATAGCCTACTTGAGGATCATAACTGGTCGACGGCTCATCACGAGGCCACGCTAACAAGATAGGGGAGTACTAGTGACGCACAGTGAATACGCTTTGAGCACATTGAAGAGGTTCTCTTGTCCGATACCATGGCCATCCGTGAAGAAGGCATGATGTGGAAACGTCCTACACTATGGTCAATATCGCTCGCGGCATTGGGCGTGCAGGCCGGATACGTACCTCCCAAGATCGCGTTGTATTGATTTCTCGTGAGGACTCGACTCCTTCAGTAACCGGAGGTAGGTAGCCTCTAGTTCCGGATCCTTCGATGCGGACCTGGGGGAAAGGTCAGATGTCTTCGGGATTCTCGCACGATACATTCTAAGCACGCATACATAAGCTGCCAAATCATACCACGAAGGGTCTGGGGAATGCCTCGTTCGATCGCCTTTGCCAGCCTTTCGGGATTCGCCGCCGCGAATCCTTGATAGTCTGGATGATCGCACGCACCTCAGCAGGGTTATCAAGTATACGTTTTGGGAAAGGGCAAGTACCATTCATGACTTCGCCCCAAAAGTCTATATACAAGCAAGACGGTTACGGACGCATACCAATGGGAGAGATAACAACACGACGCACCCCAGTCCACAGCCTCTTCCGAGTCCTCCTCAGCTCTCGCCTCCTCGTGCCTCTGGTAAAACCCCTCCTTGATGGCCTGCGTTCCCTGAAGACTGCTCGGTCGTGATCGTGTCTCGCCCTCTTCAGCTTCGCTGAGCTTCGACAAGAGGTACGGAACGTTGTTCGCGGAGAGGATCGTCGAGTTCGACGCGGTCTTCTTATGCTTCCGCCAGTCGTCCACAAGCGTGCTTTCTTCGGATCCTGTGCCCTCGTCGACGGTGATTAACTCGCTGGAGTTCACAGCGAGCTTTATCGGAGTAGCTAGGCTTTGCCGCGCGCTAAGAAGGACGGTAGAGAACCGGGTTTCGTCGTCCGTAACTTCGGACGCCGCGACTGAGTCGCGTTGTGAGAACTTGCCCTCGGTTTCAGTAGGCGAGAGGAGAGTATCAAGAGGAGCAGGGGCTTTGACTTCATTTGTCGTAGGAGACGCCGCAGAGACTTCTGCTGAAGCCGCGTCGCTGGGAGGTGCACTAGACCCCGTAGACTGATGCGCCTGTGAGGGACCCGCCAGCACCGTTGCTGGCACTGGAGGCTCTGACAACTCGACTGGTGCTGAAGGTTTGGAAGAGGTTTGAACGTCTAATGGAGGAGGGACAGGTGTTGCCTGAGCTTCGGCGGGCGATAGTGGGATGCTGGTTAATTCGGGAGACGGCAGAGACTGAACCTTGGCCTCGGCTGTACCAAACGACTCCTCCGCATCCGTATATTCCGAGCCCCCCGCAGAGTTGTCAGCCGGGATGTTCGCAGTTGTCGGTTTCGTGTCCGCTGAAGTTACCGTTTCCTCCGTCGCGGTTTCCGCTACCGCCGACAAAGGCTCGGCTTTCTTCTCCTCATCGTCCGCGGCTACCTTTGCCAGAGAAAAAGGGGGCTTCGTCGCGACGACAGTAGGAAGCTCCGTGGGGGATGTCGGCGTAGAGACCTTGTCAGCATCGGGTGGCGGAACCTCGATGGCAGTCGTCAGGAGAGTCGGTATCGGCTTGGTCGCATTGTTACCCTCAGCCTGTACCGAGAGAGCCCCTTCGGACATGGCGCCTGCGTTGGAGAGTCGACAAATGTATGCTCACCGCGGCGCTGCACCTGAGAACGAGAAGGCCGAAAACAGAGAGGAAGCAGTGGGAAGAGACAGGTGGCAAATGATGATCGCAGGGCGGTCGCGTTGTGGAGGAAACGAGCGAGCAGACGCTCCAGATCCTGCGATGCCGGCGTCCAACCCACCCAAGTGCTACTTCCCGCCATCACCGGAGGTCCTTGATACCCACCGACGCCCGCCTTCAGAGCCCGAGGACGCATGCTCATTCCATGAAGCTGGAAAGCGTGCATACTGGTGAGTTCACTAATTAAGCGCTTCTCTATGTTTGTACCAAATTTGCAGAAGCTCACAGCGCCCCTCGGAGTCAAGTAAGGAGAAGCACGAAGCGTACTTAACAGTTGATGCTTGCCAGTTGCCCAGATCAGCTTCTGGCCATGACTCAGTGTCGGCCTCTATAATTCGTACCATTGCCATTGTATATGCTGTTGATGCGGCAGCTCATGTTCATTGAAAGGTTCGTAGCTCGAAGCTGATGTATGATCTCCACCACAGCAAGTCAGTGAATCAGCTTAAGTCACATTCGCCTCTTCGCATGACTCTGCCTGAGAGGTTGGCCTCATTCTGAGCATTATGTTCCGGTAAGCTCTACACGTGGTTTACTTTGAGTCCATGGCAAGATGCGCTGGGAGGTTCTACGGTACGTCTGCGGGCGAATCTTTGCAAGATCCGACGAGACTGATTCTCCGCCGCCTCCGCCTGTTCAGCCACGGACTCCCACCGATTGGGATCTGCATCGTATCTCCGCAATCGGAACTGATGCAGGTTGCTCACCACTCGAGGGAGAGTCGTCCGGCGCATCGAGCATCTCTCGTGCGGGCCCGCTGGGTCTGCGGAGATACCAGTTTGGGCATTCAAGCCTAATTTCTGACGTATTTAGGTCTCCAGGCCAAAGGACATGACACACAACTCCACTCTTCGCCCTCGAGCTCTTACAGGCCCGATGTCTCGCCCCCCACCGACCCGCACGCACTCTAAGCGTATGCGCGAACAGTCCCCAACAGACGAAAAGGCGGACGTCGTCACATCAGCCTCAGCTTCCGGGAATGACAATGCCCTCGCCTTCACGTCCAGCAATAAGCGGTTGCACCGTGTCGCTGCGGTCAAGGCGGAGGCGAAGGTAGAGGTTAAGGAAGAGGTTAAGGAAGAGGATATTCACTCGTTCCTTCCTCCTCTCTCTGTTCCCAGCCTTTCAGTCAAGGCCGACTCTGTTGCCGATCATGGGGCGCTTGAGGCCCCCGTCCGACAGAGTCGCAAGAAAGCTAACAAGCCTGACCTAGCGACGGGGCCTTCGAGCCCTATGGGCCGCGCGATGGTAGTCAATGAACCTAGTCGAAGGTCTAGCCCATCCAACGACTCACCTCAGACTGCACCCCAGGCTTTGCCCAAGCGGACTCGAGACGAGGCAGCAAGCAAAGTGCAAAGCAAGGAGGAGCGCGAGGAGCGTTGGAAGAAGTGGTGCGTCGACCGTAAATGGTCACGCCTACACGATCCTCGCTACAAGCAGAAGGTTGGCGATCGCGGGGTGTATAGATCTGATGGTGAGCTTCTGGAATATCTATAGCTGTCGTCTCGATCGCTAAGGGCTCACCGCTTGGCAGCGACGGCATACTATCGTCTCAATTCCTACGAGATTGATACCCTTCCCCACGCTACCTTCGACAATCCCCACAACCCCAAGTCATTCGGGCGTTTGTACAACATATCTGATCTGCGCACGCTCGTATCGCGGAAGTTCGCATATCTTGCTGGATTGGACGCGCGGTTTGATCGCGAGGAGCAGGAGGTCGGGTTTATAAAGGAAGGGTGGAAACTGTTTGAGGAATAGTGAGTATGCTGTGAACACTACTAGTCCTTTCGCTGATTTCGAGGGACTGGGAAATAGCGAGAAAATATTGGAAGAGGCCATGCAGAAGAAGGGAAAGCGACGTAAGCCGCTTCACTGCAGAACAATTATCGAAGTCGTACCCATCCCAGATTCACCCATTAAACACCACCACGGGAGCATGAAGCCCCGTCCACCCGGCTCAAGGTTGATGCGTGTGTATCAGGACGGCAACTTTATCGGGGACCATCTCAACTTCTAGTTCGATCCGTATCTGAACGATTTCAGGGATAGCGATGGGGGTTGTGAACGGTTCTGGCCGAGAGGTGCCGATTGGGCGTGGGAGCTTGGAGGATTGTGCTCTTGCTGTGGTTTGTGATCAGAAAGCAAGATATTCCACGGAAAGTGAGCCTTTTATCACTTCCCGACATTCTCTGGTAATCCGCTCGCGCCACCAGATCAGGATGTCTCAATTCCCTCCTCAAATAACCCCCTTCACGAGCATCATTCCTCGAACACCCCGCTCTAATGACAATAGTATATACGAGTCGTCTATCAATCAGCAAACCCACATTCAACTCAGAGAAGTGCTTAGACTAGTACTGTACTTGTCTTCCCCCAGCTGTCCACGCCGAAGGCCGATCCTACAATCACCGGCATCAATTGTCCCACGATTGAGGCAGAAGGACCTGCAGATGGGTCTGGGACAAGACAGACAAGCGCATTCCCTTTGATGCATCTGGTTCCTACTTAGGTAGTCAGGGAACAATTTACACCCCGCGCGCGTGCCGGATCATACAGTTTGGGCAAATCCAGAGAGATCAACCTGTCTATACCTTCCTGCGTATCGGCGTTCCCTACTGACTGCTTCCGGAGAATCATGATCGTCTTCATCAAGTCAATGACACCCGGTTCCCTACTATCTCATCGGTATTCGTTCAATTCGCAATCCTTCAAGCTCCAGAGTGATACGCAACGCCTATGACAGCAGACGGATTGTGAGGCCATTGTCATGACAGCTCCTGTGGTAGTAGCGAAGCCGCAGGCTGCGCGGTGATCACGGGGGGCTGATCACGGGGAGATGGCGGTGCAACCATAGCTGTGTTCGCTGAGAACTTGGAAGCGTGTGTAGTGTAACCATTGCTGCTTCTCTTATCCTGACCACGACGAAGTGAGCAGCCTAGTCGTTTGAGGACTGGGTTGCGCTATAGCGAGCCCCTACCTGGTAAGTTCTGTGAAACATGAGCCTCATTATCCTGTATACCATAACAGCCAGGCAGTTGTCTCATGACATCTACGTCCATCTCTGCCGAAGGCTGGCACACGCGCGCTGTGCCACACCCCGATCACGATGCCCTTACATTCCAACCCACCATAGATAACCTCTTGTTCACCCACCGGTTCAGCGCCATGTGTGCCGAGGGTTTTGTCATGGCTCTCTTCCTCCCAGACATCGCTGTCGACTCTGACGGGAATGTCCTGAAGGTACAGCCGCAGGACCTCGTTATCCTCGCAGCTCTCGTCAAGGATGTAGCACGTCTGCCCGATGGTGGCCCATTCAATGGTGTTTGGTGTCTCTCGAGCACATACACATGCCAGGCGAGGGACCATCTCAATGTGAAGACACCGGAAGGCACGCTGAAACAATCGGGCGTATACGCGTGGAGTCCGCGCAACACAGCACTGGCAGCCCCTACGGCCGGCTATGAGCACCTGCCGGCGTCGCTACACGAGCTCGTTGGGTATGCTTGGGAGGCCTATGCAGGGGGTTCCAGAGAGAAGAAGCCGAGCCCGCTTGTGGACGTGATCACCAGCCTTGCACCATGATCAGTGTATAGGTGTCCGAGTTTTGTTCTATTGATCGATTGTATGTTCATGGCCTATCGAGATCTATGTATACCGGTTGCCCGCGATTGGAGATCACGGTATCTCGTGTAGGAGTCTCACGGAATTTGAGAAGTGAGTATAGCCTTAAACCCATGGCCATCGCTACTGCGGCTTGCCTGTCCGAGCATCCATGTAGTTTTGTAGGAACCATTGCACCATCTCATCCAGGGCTATGATTCCAAGAGTAGTTTAGTCAGCATCTCATGCTTCCGGATTCTCGCGAGAATGTAGCCCACGTATCACTCACCTCGATCAAAAGGCGTGAACCTGAAATCGGTATCCTTCAGAAGCCCCAGCAGTTTCTTGTTTGTTGCAGGCTTGCGGAACTGGCCGTCCGACTTGGTCGTATCGAACTGGTACTCACCCTTGAAGCCGACCGCTTTGACGACCGCGTCTGCGGCTTGCTTGATGGTGATTTCTTCGTCCTCCCCCACGGAGAGGATGAGCGGTTCGACAGAGTCATAGCTGTGGAGCATCCAGACGAAAAGCTTTGCTAAGTCGCGCGAGTAGATGAACTGCCTTAGGGCCTTGCCGGAGCCCCAAACAACAAAGGGTGTATTGTTGGCTGCCCGTCATGCCATTAGGTAACATGAAGGAGGCAAAGGTCAGAACTTCTAAGGGTATGGAATGCAATGTACGGGAGGCAACGCACTCTTCGAGAGATAACATCTATGAATAAGCGCGGGAAGAACATGCGCACTCTCCAAGTCGCTGGTGAGGAGTGTCACCGACACGGAACCTACCAGACGCAATGTCCCAATCTGACATGGATACTCACAAGTTGTCATGAGGACCAAACACACTCGTAGGGATCGCAGATGTGATAATGTCACCAAATTGCTCCCTGTACGCGCTGTGACCCTCGAGCCATCAGCCGTTGCTTCCACTGATTGCGATCGTTCATGAGGGATTGAGGCGCCTACCGATTTTGAATGTCAACGAGTCGCTTCGCATGCGAGTAGCCAAAGTTCGACTCGTGCGGGAGGCCGAGATGAATCTTGGTCTCGTCAAGTGGATACTCGACTTTGTCGGGGTACACGCAAGTCGAGAGACAGGAGATGACCTTCTTGACCTTAAACTCATGCGCAGTGTGCAACACGTTGTCGTTGATAAGAAGATTGTCGCGCAAGAAGTCGAGCTGGGAGGCGCGTCTCGATAAGCAAATACGGCTCATGTGCTTGGACGTGCATGGACTATAAATGGTGCCTTACCTTCCTTGCCATGTTCGCAAATACGCCGCCAACTGGCGAAAATCGTCAGCGTTCCTACAGGTTTCTGCGGAGTGCTGCAGGGTATTGGGGCATACCACGCGCAGCTAGATGGATGTCATGAGTGGGCTGATATTTCTCGAACAGCTTCTCGGTCTGCCCCTTATTTCTGGGTTCTACTCTAGTATCATCGCTCACTCGAGCATATTTCATGATGCACGTACCTCAGATCCGCCTCCGAAGAGCCGATGAAGATCCACTCCTCACCATCCCGCTTCCCGAAGTGCGAGTTCACTGGCTCGGTCTCAATAGCGTACTTGATGCCTTGCCCCACGAGGCCAGTGCCGCCCGTGACGAGAATTCGTGCAGGCATTGTTGCAGGCATGGGTTAGGCAGTGTAAAAGGAAGAGGATTGTCGCAGTAGGGGACAGAAAGAGGAAGGGGATTCGACGGCGGAGACCATGGCCACAAATCATATAGTCGTCTGGATCTTCCCTTTGATTAGTGCAGAGCAAACCGTGTGTTCTGGGCCTCTGCAAGGACAGATATGTCGCCCATCAATACAATCGATCACTGTATGTTGGATGCGGATGACCTCCGTGGGACCGGATACGTAGTACACATAGCGCCCAACGGGTAAGCACGGAGCCCGCACAACACTACGCTCGCCGCTGTGCCTATGGCGGAAGTAGAGGCCGAATTCCAGCTGATAAGTGCACCTGTAGTGGGAACCTCGGTATTCAGGCTGAAGTTGACTATACTCATCGGCAATCCAGACTGGTCCATTGTAGCTTGCATTGTGATAGAAATACACAGAGCCTTGCCTGCGACGGGGAGAACACGATTTCAATACATCTCACGGCATTCCTACGCACCGAACATAGGCACAACCTCCGACAACCCCCGCAAAGCCTCCGATAACGTCGCATCTTCTCCTGACATCGCCCTCGCATCGCTCACCTGCCCCACAAACGGCAACTCGTCAGGCTCGCACACCGTTCCTTCCTTCGGCAGCCTCCCGTCCTCCATGTACGCCCGCACATGCTTCGCTGTGCACACGCTTGGCGCGCTCATCGAGCAATGCCCGTACGAGTTCTGCACGAGTAGCCCCGCGCCCGCATACCGCTCCCGTACAGCCAGCGCGTCCCTCAACGGGCATACCGGGTCGAACCTCGGTTGGAGGATGAGGATCGGGTGCGACGTGTTTGCCGCGGCGAGCGGGCCCGTGTACCGCCACTTCGGGCGGACGGACCATTCGGTGCACTGGAGGAAGTGTACGGCCCAGAAGGGGCCGGCATTTGGCGCATCGCTCGTGAGGTCTGCGTAGTACGCCTTGTACACTTCGGGGTCGTACGTGCGCTTCTCTCCGTCCCCGCACGCGATCGCAGAGAACGCGTCGTTTTCGACGATCTGTGGTAGCTCTGTGCGGCAAGCACACTCAGTTGGGTCGACGATCTTCGGGGCGAGTGCGGTCAGCGCGGTTTGGTTCGCGGTCTCGATTGCACGGATGGTGTCGACGACGGTGCCGTACGTGTTGATGGGCTTGTATGCGGCGCGGAAGATCTGGTTCACGAGGGCCTTGCGCGTGATCAGGAGAGGGGGTTCGGCGTGAGGAACAGGGATAGGTTCGCGCTCGACGCGGTCGAGCACGCGATAATATCGCTCGCGAATCTTTCCCGGGCTCGATTCATACAGCGCGCACTTGAGGGGGCCGGCCTCGTGGCAGTACGTGAATAGAGAGTTGATGACCGCTTCGTTATCGAGGAGGTTCGAGTTCCAGAGCGCGCCTCGATAGTTGTACGCGTCGTACACGCCGTCAATGATCACACGTCCGACTTTGTCGGGGTACATGGCAGTGAAGTACTGCCCGAGGATGGTCCCATAGCTCTGTACAACAAAAGGTCAGTCAGCATGAGCACACTGAAGGCTTTAATAAGTCCACTCACGAAGCCCCAGTAATGCAGCTTCTCCTGCCCTAATTTCTCTGTGATCTTCAACATGTCTGTTGCGACGCTCGCCGTGCTCATGAACCGCGCAATGCCCTCCTCTCCCCCATCGCTCTTCGCACACCTATCGCCCACCACGCGCTGCCTTGCCCTATACAACCCCAGCAACGCCTCGTCCGACGTGTTCAAGAACTGGTGTCCCTCTTGCGTTAGCCAGATGTCCCTCTGCCCCTTGCTCGAGAAGCAATTCAAAGCAGGGTTGCTCGCGCCCACTCCGCGCGGGTCGAAGCCAAGCACGTCGAACGAGTCCCCGACGATTGTCGAAATGTTTGTCCCTGCACGAGCCAGAAGATCCGTGCCGGACCCGCCTGGCCCACCCGGGTTGATTAGGACGGTGCCGCGGTAGTTGGTGCGGTCGCGAGCAGGGATCATACGGAGCGCGATGGCGGTGGTGGGACCAGAAAGGTCTTCGGAGAGGTAGTCGAGCGGGAGCAGGAGGCGAGCACATTTTTGGTCGTTGTAGCAGGAAGTCCACTTGATCTCAGTGGAGGGCTCGAGCTGTGGTGGTTGAAGTATCATTCTAGGCCAGCCGTATGATGTCCGCTGGGGGACGTACCGAATGCCAATCGAACTCCGGTGCACTCGCATGAGCCGTATGGTACAGGACTTCTGGCGCAGAAGCATATAGGACGTTTACGAGGTGCAGCGCGACGGATACTGCAGCGGCGACTGTTATTATCGCAATCTTGGCCATGCGGCTTGTTTTGATTCTGAGTATCCTGCCCGTGTGTTCGCTGGGCCCTCGGGCTGGAGGTACGAGAACGGGATGCGCCTGTTCAGTCTTGGAGTCGACGCTGTCCATTTCGCGGTCGGTGTCCAGATGTTGTCCTTGGCGTTTCGTCTTGAACACAAAGATCGGCGGGACAGGCTCGAAGTTAAGGACGCGGGGAAGGAGGAGAGGCGGACGCGCACACTCACACATCCCACGCAGTCCTTATATCGCACAGGTCAGACTCCCACTTCAACGCGCGGCCCGAGGTCACGGCGTGCGCAAATGCGTAACTTGATGTGGGTAAAGATCTGCTGCGAGCCCTGCGGTGAACGAATTTCGAATTGATTACGCGACACTCACAACGCTGGGGCCAGTCACCTTCGGGTTTGCGGTTGGCGCGAAACGCAAGGTACTAAGTACGTATCTTGAGTAGTAGAAGCGGAAGAATATACGCTGCTATGTCGTTCCGCTTCAGCAGCATTGCACACCTGCAGAGGGACGGCGAGGCATTGACTTATCGACAGTTTCTGATTGGATCATCCCGGGAGCGGTCCGCTGAGAGAAGGTCCCAGATCAGCACGACTGTGATTTGTGGCATGTCGCGTGCAGGAACATCGGGAGTCGGCAGACGCCGTGCCTCAGACGCGGCGATATCCGTCTGCTCACAAACGCCCTGAGGCTGCTGTGCTTTCGCGTCCACTATAAAGTCTTCCTTGCTCTTGCATAGACTGCGTTTCGAACCTAGCTCGCCCGTCTGGGGCTATGAGCCTCCATGTCGCTGCAAGACAAGCCCAACCCGGTCATCCCGTGTACCCATCGCTCGCTTTGCTACAATCCTTCCTGCACATCTTCACCGACTACAACTCCGCTGAAAGATACACAGATGATAATATTTCACCTTGGGTGTGGTTAGACGTTTTCCAGGTATCGGGGGCACGTGGTTGTTGGGTGGATGGTGAGCTCATGTTCGTTCTTGCGCAAAGGCACGCCCCGGACTGACCCTCCTCTCCAGGTTATGTATACCTACGCAGAAACATCCTGTATTCTGTACTGAGTACCTCGATATATGCAAGCACATCAACCTCATCTGTCTCTGTTACCCGCATGTCCCAATGACGTACGAACCCCATGGGCCACTGCTCAACCGTGGTCTCGCACAAACATGACTATGAGTCTGACTGCTCGATCTCAGAGGTCACTCCACAAGTCAGGTCATAGGATCGGCTGAATACCATTGGGACCGTATGTAAGGAGTCTCGGCGACGCTGTTCGTGTATCAACGAGCCCACTGCTACATAGCAGAACCCGCCATCGTCCGGGGCACCATGCGCTGCAGCTGAGGTACATACCTCGTTGCCCGCAATTCCTCTCGATGCTCCAATTCCCTCTCCAATGTCTTACAAAGCCCCTTCGAATTCATTATAGTGTCTTGGAACAACACTTGTATGGTGTCCGCACGAAGGAGGGCATCGGAGTTCTTCCCGTTTACCCCACCTGATGAGAGGCTACACACGTGAGTGTCGCAAGCGAATGGATTCATTGTCCAGCTGAAGCCGACTTTCAGAGGTGTGACGTGCTACACGACAGTAGCAGGTGACTGGGCCAAACATGGATTGTGATGTATGCGACGAGTGTCCAGATGCATGACTAGGTACCCCTTTCATCTATGAAGTCCTCCTAGCCGAAATGTATGCCCTGCCTTTGCCGCCTTATGTTTGCGTCACTGAAATGTAATCCTCAGTTCCAGTTCAGGGTCTGTGCCTTCTCTGAGACGCTAGCTTAATCCATACTAAGCCCGTATCCGCGATACAGCCTCACCTGCGATATGTCTCGCGCCCTCAGAATGGGAGCAGAGGACCACCACAAGGTAAGTATTCACTTAGGGAAATTTGTAGACGGCACACTGGTATGCTCTCCTAGAAATCGAGCCCGCTCAAAACCCGTCGTACAGCTTCTGCGAGCCCCGCCCCACCTTGTAGGCGAAGGGATCAATCTTCGGCCCGAACGTGAATATTTGGTCCAACGAATGCCTGTCGATGACCACACCGCTAGTCCTGCAGACGGACGGGGTGCCCCCCAAACGGGGGCATAGCTACTATCCTGACCTTGCAGTGGTAAGTACAGCATGTGCGCTACTTCACCCTCATGGAGCATCGCAATTGAGTACACGTCGTACGTCTGCTGTATACGCTTAAGGCCCGACTGGCGGCGGCGTGGGCGCATGTATATAGGTAACCCTCTCCCGTTTTCAGGCGATCTTATACCGTGACAGGGCACTCCCCTCGTTGACTTGGACGGCCGACCGTGCAACAGAAATTGGTGCATGGATCTTCAGCAGTCCTGTATCGGCATATTGTCGATACTTAGCTGTAAGTGACCCATCGTATCCAGCCTCTCCGTAACGTGAATGCTCATCCACTGAACTGCCACCATTTGCAGATGGCTACATCCTGGCTCCTGGCGAGCACCGTCCCCTGCGATTGGGGTGGTTGTCTGTCAACAATCGAACAGCGCGATAGCACAGCTCACGAAACAAAATTTACGATATTACTATGGGACGGACACCAAGATGTGATGAGCGGAACGATCCTGGGGTCGCTTGAGCCGACGCTGCTGGACAACACCTATCCCCAGCGCTATGCTACATCTACAGACTCGTGGCAGGGTGCCCTGCCGAAATTGTGTAACTCGTTGGATCATTCCTTAGCCTACGGCTCTTACATCACAAATCTCTTGTCCTTGACATTGCTTTCCGCTGGTCGCTTGGTAGGGCCTCTTGTCTCATTCCTTTCGCACATGCTGCAATGCTATGGCTCACATCAAGTATGATTGGAGCCTCGCTTGAGGCATCTGCGTTCCGTTTTAGCTTCGCAAAGGCCCCACATCAACCACGATAGAGTGTAGAGCGGTGTAATGATGGTGCACATACCGAAGCCCATCTCATTGCCCAGCTCCTGCGTCAACGGCGGGACACGCGCCTCTTCGTCCTGAACCTCGGAGAAGACCGGCGATGTCCGCATGCAGTGTTCCCCGAGCGCTGTCATGCTCGTCCCAAGCGTGAACAACGCGCTTCACTCAACCCACCATGTCTGCCTCTCCTCACCTTGCCTGGGAGCTCATCGAGAGGATCATCAGCCATTCTGGCGACGATCCGGAGACTCTTTACAGCTTTTCCCTCACATGTTGCCAACTCCGTCCCCGTAGCCTCTGCCTTATGGTCGCTGATGTTGATATCAGGAAGCGAGCACAGGTCGTTGCCTTCCGGGACTTTCTCGAGGCTTATCCCCACTTCTGTCCGTTTGTGCATTCTATCAGAGCAGATCCAACCACATTCATGCCCTTTCCGTTGCTGCATATCCTCCCTAACCTCACCAACACTCAGTGGTTCACTGCGCGTACGCCAGAACATACCCTGGTCAGGCTCAGCCTTCCTCAGCCCCTTTTGACATGTTTCCACAAATTTGGGACAAAAATTACATCTCTATTCCTTTATTCGCTCTATTTCAAGACGTTACAAGAGCTCTGCCGAGTAATTCTAGCTTTTACTGCGGTCAAAGACCTACGCTGCGAGCGCCTGCGTATTGCGGAGACAGCGCCTAATGGTGCCGCGCTTGTACAGCGCCTCAGATCTCAAGGACTGAAGCTCAGACAACTCGATGTAAGCCCCATATGACACTTACATTCCCCTATACGTGATTGGCTCACAAACCACGGTGACAGATAGGCGAAGATGTGCACGAAGCGGTGAAGAAGTTGTTATTCGAGTCAGCTCAATCCACCGTGGAGAGATTGTCCCTGGACATGGGCTACTACTACCAGATTTCACTCTCCAGCACTCTCCTTCGCGGTGAGCAGGTTACTCAACATGACTGCATAGCGAGCGATATAGTAACACCAAGATGACATTCAAAGAAAAGTGGCCTGAGCTCCTCACGGTCACGGTCACGGCGTCCTCCCCGTCGGACCGTTATGAGGATTTCTTTGCGGCATTGATCAAGATATCGAGGGAGTTCCACCCACCGAAGCTGCATGAAGTCACTGTGAAAGTTTTATCGACCGTCGGAGATCTGTTGTCATGGATCGGAAGTGACGAAGGCAATCTGCACCTGTGCTCCAAAATCGACCAAATGCTGCACAGCTACCGTCATCCACAACTCTTGCTCTTCGGCCACCGACGTACTCGCTCTGGGCGAAAGGATCTTTGGTTCGAAGAGTTTGCAAAATACTTCCCTAAATTGACAGAGCGTGGATCACTCAAGATGGCACCGAGCGCAGGTTTGCTACGGAATACTTTACAACGACCGTCTCTAAATGACGTACCTCTTGCACAGATATCGCTCTCGGCCATGATGACCTGGTCACAGCCCTCGTCTACTCCCCAAATGGCTCCCGCCTCGCTACGGCGTCCCGGGACTGCACTATCATCTTGTGGGACTCGGACGGGCAGCTCGTCCACGAATGGGTGGCTCATACTGCATACGTCCGCTCACTCGCATTCTCCCCCGATGGTCGACATCTTGCATCCGCAGGCTTTGACAGAAAGATTGTAGTTTGGGACGTCAGCCAAGGCGTACGGTGGATCGCAACCCTTGAAGGGCATACTCAATCTGTTGATCACTGTGCTTGGTCGCCCGACGGCACTCTGATCGCATCTCGATCTCGGGACAAGACTGTGCGACTCTGGGACACTCGGACATTCCAACAGCTACATCTGCTCAACGTGTCTACCAACGAGTTCGTCTACGGTGTCCACTTCTCCTCTGACGGACGTTGGCTTGTCTCAACAGATGCGCATCGGTGCTATGTATGGGATGTCGGGCGCAGCACGATTCACCACTTCCGTATCGCAGGAGGGAAGGATACTGAGTACAAGTCTGCGATAGATGAAGAGAACGAGGAGGATGAAGGTGAAGGGGACGAGGGAGACGAAGATGAGCAGGACGAGGGAGACGATGATGACGGTTCACGGTCCTGCGCCATCGCATTGAATCTTCAGGGCAGCCACCTCGCCACTGGATATTCGGATGGTAATGCTCGGATCTGGGATGTGCAGACGGGACAGTGTCTCGTTTTTGCGAGGGTGCATACGGAAGGGATAATACGAGTGGCATTCTCGTCGGATGGGACGCGCGTGCTCTTTACTACCGAGGACAGGACAGCGAAGATCTGGGACGCATCCAGTGGCGTCGTGACCCTATCGCTCGAAGGACGCACCAGCGGGGTCTTGGCAGCGTGCTTCTCGCCGTGCGGGAAGTACGTCGCGTCGGGATCTGGGGACAAGACGGTGCGGCTGTGGAGGATGGACGATGGATCGTGCGTGGGGACCTTCTCCGAGCACAAGGATTGGGTCTGGAACGTAGCCTTCTCCCCGGATGGAAACACGCTATCGTCTGGCGCACGCGATGGGTCAGTCGTGATCAGGCATATGCGTGATATCATTCCAGTAGAAGAGACGAGCGTGTAGCATGATGGTGTTTACCTGGACTTCGCCTCGACTACTGTAGCTGTAACGGAATTTTCCGGGACCCAAGCATCCCTCATTTCAGTGCTATTGGACGTCTGAATAGACTATGCTTCTTCTCATTTGCGCGTACCTCCGTGAAAATTAACTCGAGTTCTCGCAGAAAGGCAATATGGCAAGAACGTCATCTACACAAAGCCGACAATCAGACTGGGTTGGATGCAGAAAGTGCGCTCTATGTATGCTCATCGCTATCCCGAGAGAAACAAAATGTATTGTATATTCCCAACATGGGATTTAACGCCACAACGCAAGTATGCGTGTCTTATTCATACAAAGTCAGCTCTTGTACGTGACAACAGGATCAAGGCGCGTCACCACGAACAAGAAAACCTGCGAAGCTGACCTTCCCTCTACGTCTTAAACGCTTTGCTGCTCATCAACATCATGTGGCATGACGTCCTAAGACATACTGCCGGCATATCGACAACAGTGCATAGGCATCTGGCATACGTTCACAGACCAAGCCACACGTCGCCCCAGGGACAGGCCAGACTCGGACAAGCAATGGGTTCGACAAACAGAAGCCAGAATCAGATCCTGGAGGGAGTGACGCGCCGCGGCGTGCAGGGTTGCCAGTAGCCTCATTGTGGGTTCTAGAAGCGAGTGCATGCGAATTGTGCTATAAGTCGATACTAACCGAGGCTAGTCCATACTGCTCGGGACGGCCAAGGTGCCAGTCGCATATAGTCGCGCTCTTGAACGAGACACCGCTCGCACTCGTGTGAATCCCATGCGTCGAACCCGTCCTGGGAGCTGCATAGGGCAGTATGCAGGCGAGCGCTGCTCATTAGAAATGTCAGCGTGCCCAGACGGGCATGGTGCTGCCCGATCTTGGGGTATCAATTCCATTGAACCATCAAGCTGCTGGCGACCATAAGCAGCGATCGATCCACCTCGTCATCGAGAGCGACCACAGTACTCTCCAAGATGCCAACGGCAGGTGAGGATACGGCACATGGAACGTTGCAGCCATGATCCTGAGCACGCCGCTGAAGATGGAGTCTCGTGCGTGGGGCTGGTAGATCGACGAAATGTGAAACATACCTGCGGACACATGCGCGGAAAGCTTCAGCTATGGGTCCCGAACGCTCAAGGCCAAAGCGCGTACAAAGGCAGGAAACCTAGATGCGGCACACCTGGACGAGCAATACAGTGAGTGCAAGCCCCTACGCAGCATTGACAACCAGCTCCGACCTTGCGCCTGGTTAACGTTGTGATGAGGACGCTAACCGTAGTCTCCAGACGAAACAAGCCGCACGTGCAGGGTTTGCTTCAACAACCGGGACTCGGGCGCAGGATGTTTTGCACCAGCGGGACACTACAGCAGACAGCGATCCATCGGTAGGCACGACTACTGTGGGAGGGTGTAGTAAATATGGAGCGCGACACTCACCGTTAAGTGTATATAGTCATGCTAGCACCCACACGCTGCGAATGAGCGACAGAGACGGCACAAAACTTGACATGGCTCTAAGATTGATGCTCCAGCTCTGAAGGTCGCCATTAAAGATTAGCGCGGCGACCAGATTTCCTCCTTGTTGTGGCGGGGAGACGAAATAACCAATCGCTCGGTACAACTTTCGATGGAGACGGAGAGGGACGCACGGGGAGCGTAGGTAATAGATAGTCATGGCAACATTTGGGATGCGTAGTCGACGTTGACGAGTTTACATGACGCTAAATCGCCTGACTAAAAGATAGACAGCTGTTGGTCAGCGATGAAGCGGGAGAGTGCTACAAGACGTACCAAAGAGCTCCTTAGCCAGGATACTCACAATGGTGCCGACCCTCCATTGCGCGAGCCAGGCATTCCAGCCTGTGAAATCAAAGGGGATGCGCGACGAAGCCCGAGATTGAGCGGGCCAAGAGTCGGTCTCCAGTGCAAGAGCGAGAGGAGAGATCGAGCAGGAGCTGCACGCGATTCGTGTCAACTTCCAAGTTGCGTTCGGTGAGCCCGGGACATTCCGAGAAGCGGCGCCTGTGCGACCGAGCTTTCGTTGTGTCGTCCATCTTATCCTCTGTGTTCTCAGCTTCAGTCTGAATCCCTTCTTGCATGTGCACTCCATCACTCGTTCTGCGCCTTGTGCAGCTTCGAGCCTGCGTTCGAGCGACATCTACAAAACTGCCCACGGGCCTGAGATGATCGTCCGGATACTAATGACCTATTCTAGTCGCTTCACAGCTGGCGATGCTGCTTCGGGAACGAGAACGAGGAATGGGGTTGAGAGGTCTAGCTTCATGCGGAGTCCCCAAGAGGGGTCAGTTGGGGCGTGGTCAGGTACGTCCCATCACCATTCTGACACAGCGGATACCGTGGACTGACCGTCTTCCGCGGCGCAGACTTCAGTCTATCTGTACATCACTTAATCTTCGTCTCTTACAAATAGCTCCTATCACCCATTCGCTCTGAGTGGTCTCTGCCATCGCACGCCAGAGCATGTGGGTCTGCATATGACTTGCAACCTCGCGTCAGCTTCCTTCTGCGGCACACTTTCTGGGACGGTCTGCTTCGGGAGCTACCACATGGGCCAAGCTGCAATAGGAGATGTGTCTTCCCGACCACGCATGCTGAAAGAACTTTCGGCTGCGTTCACAGTCCCAATATCAACGTTCTGCAAAGGTCCGATGTGTCGATGCACATTCGCATAATGCTGAGGTTTTCCATAGATCATGAACATCTCACGTTCCTGTCTTCTCCTACATAGTAAGCATCGCTATTCGTCCCTCCTTCGTTATTGTTGAGACTGATGTATAGATCGTCGTATATACACAGGAAGACCAAGCCGAGGGCGGATTGCTCGGAATGGTGTGCATGTGCGCAGCCAAACGGGATGACACCCTCACAGAGCGGCTTTGTGTCCGGCTTGCACACCGTGTCCTCTGCTTCATCGACTTCTTACCTCCACCTACGCGTTCGAAAGCTTCGCCGTGTACATGCATGGCGTACTCCTCAAGCAATGCCCGAGCATGTTTTGCACGAGCAGCCCGCACCGTTTACCGCGCCCCTCACGGCGAGCACGGCCCTCGATGAGCACACTTGATCGCGCGCGGGCGGGAGGATGAGGATTGGGTGCGACGTATTCATTAGTCGTGCCACTATGGGCGAACAGACCCCTCGGTGCACTCCAGAAGCGCGCGGCCGAGATTAGGTCCACGTTGGGGGCGTCACTTGTGAGCTTGGAGTAGCATGCGTGGTACGACTTAGGCTCACAGGCGTGCTCATCGCCCTTATGCGCGCCATCGCGCAGAACGCGTCGTTCTCGACGATGACCTGTTGCAACTCAGGGTCGCATGGTGTCTGGTCGCGCCCACGGTCTTGGGTGCGAGGGCTGTCAGCGTGGTTCGGTTAACGCTCTTAATCGAGCGGCGAGGATGTCAAACGAGTCCCTGACGATCGTCCAGGTATTCCGTCCCACAGGCGCAAGGAGGTCGGTGGCAGATTCTAGCAAGTGCACGTCCTGGACTGACCCTCCTCTCTAGAATTTGTATACGTACAAGTAGTGTTGTAAGTCGTACTCATAATCTCGATATTTGCGAGTCGATGAACTTCATCCGACTCTGCTACCCTAATGAGGGACGCAGACGCACTGCTCAACCCGCGGTCCCGCTCCGAATCATGAGACTTTGTCTGACTGCGCAACCTTGGAGGCTATGGCACGAGTGGTCTAACAGGATCTGTATACGATCAAGACCGTTCGTAAGGAGTCTCAGCCACGCTTCCCGGGTGTCAACGAGTGATCTGCTACAAGGCGCGACTCGCCATCGTCCGAGGTGCCTCGTGTCACACAGTTTCTCTCGGTTTGCTCCTATCCTTTCCTTGATTCACTACCAAGCTCCTTCATAGCCCCTTGCCACAGAGAAATGCTTGCGTTGTGTCCGCACGCAGGACCGCATTGAAGTTTTTCCCGCGGCGTGCAATCACCCGAGATGAGATGCTACACGAGTAAGTGTTAGATTGAATAACCCATTTTCCCGTTGATACTGACTCCCAGACGTATGACGTGCCAGACGAAAGCAGCCGGTGACCGTGCCAGCCATAGATCATGATATTCGCGACAATCAGAGTGTCCGAATCCGATTCAATCAGTAGGCTCCCGCTCGCTCTTCTGCATCCGCAACGTTCCCCTAGCGGAAGTATATGTCCTCCTTTGCGACCTTGTGCCTGCCTGACTGACATGTAATTCTTACTTCCAGTAGACGGTCTGGGCCATGCTCGCCCTGCATTCGTCTCACTCGTTATGTCTCGTCTTCTTGAAGTCAGGGTAGATGAACGCAAGATCAGTACGAACCCGTAGGAGTTAGAGGACGATACGACCCGTTGCACAGCGTCTGCCGGCCACACCGAACCTTGTAGGAGGAAGCATCGATCTCAGCCCCGACCGTGCATAAACCGCCTCTCGACGACCTGCTGCAGACGTACGGGGATGCCCCTAGAACCCAACGCAGACATGGATCATGTCCGGAACTTGCGGTAGTTAGCATAGCACCGGCGTAACTCAATCTCCATGGAGCATCGCGATCGAGTTAGAGTTGCACATATACTTCGTGCGCTCAAGGCCCGACTAACGATTGCGCGGGGAACGGATATAGGCTGGCCTTGCCAGCTATCAGGTGATTTCATACTATGCCAGGGCGTCAGACCCTTTGTCGACTCGGACGGCCGTCCGCGCAACGGGATTTGGTGCATGGATATTCGGCAGTTACGTATCTGTGGATTGTCAGTACCGAGCTGTGAGTGATACATTGCATCCAGCTTCTCCACGACATGAATGCTCGTCCATCGAACTCCTACCACTAGCAGGTGGCTACATCGTGGCTCTTGGCCCACGATTGGGGGGATCGTCTGGAAACCTGCAAGCGAACAGCGCGATCGCGTTTAGCACAATGCCAAATATCCAAGAATACGACAACGTGGACTCGAAGAGGTGATGAGCGGAGCAGGTGCTGAAGGCATTCAAGTCGACACTGCTGGAGAACACCTATCCCCATCGCTATGCTGCATCCACGCTTGATAATGGGAGATCAAGTATGCGCATTAGCCTCAAACACCGACGGGTAGCAGGGAGCTTTGTAGAAACTGTGTAACCCGTTAGATCTTTCCATGGCTGATGGGTCTTACATCACAAATTCCTTTTTCTCCACACTGGTATACACGTAACACTGGTGGCCTGGGACGGTCTCGTGTCTCCCCTCAGATATCTCTATGGTTCGCGCAAAGTATGACCTGAGCCTCGTACGTCGCCATGAGGCATATGTGTTCTGTTTCAGCTTCACAAATGTCCCACATCAACCGCGATAGAGCGTGGGGCGGTGTAATGATAGTGCTCATACCGAAGCCTGCTTGAATACCCAGTTCATACGCTAATGGCAGGACACGTGCCTCTTCGTACTGAACCTCGGGCTCTACTTATTCTTACTCCTTCGGAGTGGACCGGCGATGTCCGCATGCAGTGCCTCCCCGAGCGCTGTAATATTCGTCCCCAGGAACGACGAGCTTCACTCAACACACCATGTCCGCTTCTCCTCGCCTTGCCTGGGAGCTCATCGAGAGGATCATCAGCCATTCCGGCGACGATCGGAGAACATTTACAGCTTTTCCCTCACCTGCAGCCAACTCCGCCCCCGTAGCCTTTGCATTATGGTCGCCAATGTCGATATCAGGGAGAGAGCGCGGGTCATTGCCTTCCGGGATTTTCTCGAGGCCTATCACCACTTCTGTCCGTTTGTGCGTTCGATCAGAGCAGATCCAACCACATTCATGCCCTTTCCTTTGCTGCACATACTCCACAACCTCACCGACGTTCATTTATTCACTGCGCATACGCTGGATCATTGTCGAGTCAGGCTCAGCCTTCCTCGGCCCCTTTTGACATGTTACCGCAAGTTTGGGACAAACATCACATCTCTATCCCTTTCTGAGCTCTCCTTCAAAACGTTCCAAGACATATGCCGAGTACTCCTAGCTTTTCCTGCCGTCAAAGACCTGAGTTGCTTGTCTCTGGAAATCCAGGGGACAGCGGCTAACGGTGCCGCGCTTGAACAACGCCTCAAGTCACAACAACTCAAGCTGAGAACAATCAATGTCAGCGCCGTATCACACTTCTATCCCTATGCCTGACTGACATACAACCATTGTAACAGATAGGCCATCACGTGCCCGAAATGGTGACGAAGTTGTTGTTCGAGTTGGCTCAATCCACCGTGGAGAGATTGTCCCTGGACATAACGTACGACATGACTTCACTTTCCAGCGCTTTGCTCTGCGGTGAGCAAATATCCCAAAATAACTACGTAATGAGCAATATAGTGACAACGAGATCACAATCCATAGAAAAGTGGCCTGAGCTCCTCGCCCTTACCCTCACGGTATCCTTTCCGCCGGACCGTTATGAGGATTTGTTTGAGGCATTGATCAAGATAGGGAAGGAACTCCACCCACCGAGGTTGGATGAAGTCACTGTAGAGCTTGTACCGACCATCGGATATCTATTGTCGTGGATCGGAGGTGACGAAGGCGATCTTCACCTGTGCTCCGATTTCGACCAAATGCTGCTCAGCTACCGTCATCCACAACTTCTGCCCTTCGGTCACCTCCGTACTCGGTCTTGGCGAAACGATCTTTGGTCTGAAGAGCTTAGGAGATACTTCCCCAGATTGAGAGAGCGTGGATCGCTCAAAATACTGTCGAGCGCAGGTTTGGTATGGTTTACAACGACCGTCTCCAGATGACTTACCCCTTGCACAGATATCGCTCTCGGCCATGATGACCTGGTCTCATCCCTCGTCTACTCCCCAGACGGTTCGCTTCTCGCCACGGCATCTATGGACTGCACTATCATCTTGTGGGATTCGGACGGGCGACTCGTCCAAGAATGGGTGGCTCATCCTGGATCCGTCCTCGCATTCTCCCCCGATAGTCGGTATCTCGTATCCGGGTCCCTGTACGGGAATATCGCAGTCTGGGATGTCAGTCAAGGCGCACGAAAGATTGCAACCCTCGAAGGGCATACTCAATTAGTCAATCGCTGTGTCTGGTCGCCCGACGGCACTCTGATTGCGTCTGGATCTTGGGACCAGACTGTGAGACTCTGGGACACTCGGGCGTTCCAACAACTCCATGTCCTCGACGTAGCCACATTCACCAACACCTTCGTCCATGGTGTCTGCCTTTCCTCCGACGGACGCTGGCTTGTCTTGACAGGCTTCAATATGTGCTGTGTATGGGATGTCGGGCGCAGCGCCATGCACAAGGACTTTGGTATCGCAAGAGGGGAGGATGTCAAGGATAAGGCTGCTACAGATGAAGAGAACGAGGAAGACAAAGGTGAACAGGACAAGAAACACGAAGATGCGGATCCACGGTGCTACGCCGCCGCATTGAATGCTCAGGGCACGCACCTTGCCACTGGATATGAGGATGGTAGTGTTCGGATATGGGATGTGCAGATGGGACAGTGTCTCGTGTTCTCGAGGATGCATGTGGGGCAGGTAATAGAAGTGGCATTCTCATCGGATGGAACGCGCCTGCTGTCCATTGGCTGTGCCAGGACAGCGAAGATCTGGGACGCATCCAGCGGTTCCGTGACCCTATCGTTGGAAGGACACACCGGCGACGTCCGATCAGCGTGCTTCTCACCGTGCGGGAAGTACGTCACTGCGTCGGCATCATGGGACCAGACGGTGGGGCTGTGGAGAACGGACGATGGGTCGTGCGTGGGGAAGTTCTCCGAGCACAAGTATGGGGTCTCGCACGTAACTTTCTCCCCGGATGGACAGACGCTGTCTTCTGGCGCAGACAATGGGTCGGTCGTGATCAGACGTATGCGCGATATTCTTTCAGTAGAAGATATGGGTGTGTAGCCTACATTTATCGTTTCCCTGAATTTTGCCTCATCTGATAGGACTACTGCAATCGTAACACAATGTTTCGGGACCCAGATATCCCTCGGCTCTGTGCTACCGGACATCTGAATAGACTACGCATCTTCGCATGCCTCTGCGCAGGCTGGCTTGCGATTCCGGCAGATACGGACGATCACATACACATGTGAGAACTTTGTCCACACAAGACGTGTCACAAGCCGACAACGATCCTGAGTTTGAATGCAGACGCTCATCGCTGCCACGAGCGCGAGGAAGGGCAGTGTACATCCATGACATTGGAATCAATGCCACAACATAGGTATGCGTGTCTTTTTGAATGTTAAGTCCGTTCAGGCACACAACAATGGAATCGCTGTGCGTCACCATGGACAAGGAACCACCGAAGCTGACTTTCCCCGACGTCCTCTACGCCCGCTGCTCATCAGCATCGTGCGGCCTGACGTCCCAAGACATACAGCCGCCAGATCGAGGACAGCGCATAGGCTTCCGCCACGCGTCCACAGGCGAAGCCGCGCGCCGCCCCAGGGACAGGCCATACAAGCAATGGCTTCGACATACGGAAGTCGGTGGAAGAGTCTCGAGGGAATGACGCGCCGCGGCGTGCGGGGCTGCCGGTAGCCTCATCGCGGGTTCCAGACGCGAGCGCATGCGGTCTCTGCCTTCTACTGCGACACATCCTGTCGGCCACGCTCCCGTCCTGCTTTAAACCTGGCCTGCCCTGCTCGGGACGGCCAAGGTGCCGGACGCATATAGCCGTGCTCTATGACGAGACACCGCTCGCACTCGGGTGACCACCATGCGTCGTGACAGTGCCTGCAGCTGCATAGGGTGGTATGCCGGTGAGTGTTGGTCACCCGAACTGTCAGTGTAGACGGTCGGGCATAGCGCTGCCCAATTCTCGGGTCCCAATTCCATTGAACGATTAAACTGCCAACGTTCATCACCGGCGATCCATTCGCCACGTCATCGAGGACGACCTCTGTGCTCTCCGAGATGCCAACGGCCGGTGGGACTCGGCGCGTGGAACGTCGCAGAGCACCAATGAACGCAGCGGGTTGCCGACATTGCCCCCACAACCCTGAGCGCGTGGGATCTCATGCTTGCGGCTAGTGAAACCTTGTGAATTGTGAGACGCACCTGAGTGACCATGCGTAGGGCAACTTCGGCCATGGGTCCCGAGGTTGGAGGCTAAGGCGCGTACAAAGGCAGGGAACCCAGAAGCGGCACGCATAGGCGAACAATGCAGCAAGTCGAAGCCGCTACATCAATATCGACGGCCAGCTCCCGCTTTGCGCTTGGTTTGGGTCTTGATGAGAATGCTGGCCATGGTCTCCAGACGAAACAATGGGTACGTACAGGGTTTACTTCACCAAGTGATGTTCACGACTCAGGCACCGAAATTTTTGCACCAACGGGAAACTATAACAGATAGTTATCGCTCAGTGGGCACTGCCAATATGTTTAACAAGCAGACATACACGGAGGGCATTGTATGTATGGAACACAACACTCACCATTGAGCCGTGCGAGTGCATATGGTCATGCTAGCACCCACACCTTCCGAATGAGCGACAGAGACGGTCCGAAAAACCGAGTGGCTCCATACTTGAAGCTTCAAAGTACTGTGAAAGTGGCCTTCCGGATAAGCACGGCTACCGCATTCCCTCCCTGTCAAGGGGAGCGCGGAGAAATATGTTGCTCGGTAGCAATTTCGATGAACAGAGGGAGAGGGAGACATAGGGGGCCGTAGGAAGGATAGATGTTTGTGGCAAAATACGGTATGCGGAGTCGACCTGACGAGCTTGCATGACGCTGACTTGCCTAAGTAGAAGCTAGATAGCTGCTGGTCAGCGATGAAGCGGGAGAGTCCTGCAAGACGTACCAAAAAGCTCCTTGGCCAGGATACTCACAGTGCCGACCCTCATGCATTGTGCGAGCCAGGGAGTCCGGCGTGTGGAATTAAGGGGGATGACGAAGCCCGATATTGACTCGGAGCGGGTTGAGAGCACCGTGTCACGGTCTCCAGTGCAAGAGCGACAGGCTCGGACATCACGCGCCTCACTATCCCGTGTACATCGCAGCGGGATACTGCCAAAGGATGGAGTCATAGCTCGGTCGAACGGATTGAATGATGATCTCACGGGCCGCAACTATATCGCATCGTAGCAAAGCCATCAGTAGTCTCGATGCAAGAGGTCACATATGAAGAGACTAGCATCGCGAGGGGGTACTCGAGGCGGCTCGCCACTCGTGCAGACGCGAGTTATCAGACTCCAGAGGAGATTAGAGTTGAAATTACTCACTATGGGCTGCGGGAGCAAACACAAGCCATCTCAAGGCCACAGGGAGCACATGAGCGACAAAGATGGCTCCCAGAACGAGTAGCGCGTCGGAGCTTGAGTGATGGTCGTGCACAATACAAAGAGGCAAGCAAAGATGCACGCCGATTAGGGGAAAGGCGGCGCACATCTCGTCGATACGCGCTCATCGCGCGGCGTCAGTTGTAACAGGGCGCGTTCCGACGGTTGGGTGCCTATACACCTGCGTAGCTCATAGCACTTTTTTCTGAAGTCCACTCCGTTCTGTGCAGTCATTACTTTCCTATCAATGATCTAGCTCCTCGCATCCACAAGGAGTCGATGATCTTGCACTCTGCCGCCGCTTGGGATCATCAAGGCTAGCAAGTTCCTCGATGCTTTTGGCTACCCATCGCTGGCTCTGCTGAAGTCCTACCGACATCGCTTCACAGACCCGATGCCGTTGCGCGCGTTCGTAACAAGGAGAGGACAGGTGTATGCTGGGAACGAAAGGATAGGTGAAAGGCATAGTGAAGAGCTGGGCAACGGAAAGTCAAGTGAGTTCAATTACCGTCCTTGCGTAAACGCACGCCTTTTGCTGGAAAGACGTACTACCCTGTGTGTACCTATTGTCTGCAGCGAGCCTTCAAATTCAATACAGCATTCTGTCGCTACTTTTTGCACCGTCTACCTCTGCCGGAGCAAGCGAATGCACTCGTACGGCTCAAGATACTGTACTCATGTTCCACGTCCAGGTGTGATGCGTAATCGTGCAGCCTGAGCATCGCGGATCCCGAGGGTACGTGTATATTGTCATATTCGGTTGCACACGACGTCAGGCACCATCGACAAGTCCTCCGTGTCTTACGCACCGCTCCCATTGCTCGTCATGCGACGCTCTCCGATTACTGGTCATCGCGCACTTTTCCTTGGAGTGCTTCAGTTCTCATTCGAATGTCTCGCCGTGTCTCCCGTATTGTCTCCACAGATAGACACGCGCCTTCTGACATAAAAAATGGCACGTCGATGATCGCTTGTTTGCGTCTTGCCCAACGAGATGTCGCTCAGGTGAGCAGTTTAGATGGTTACTAGAATCATATCGATGGTCTAAGCTGACATCAACCTACAGAGAAACAGTGTACGGCACACAGTGCTCAATTCTGGTCGACCCTGGGGGATGACAACTTGAACCTGAATGCGAGGCAGGGCATGCAATACGACCCCCGTCCTTGACCTGCATAGCGCTCCGCGTCTGCCCCGCGTCCACCCGCACATCCTCCCAACAGTGACGATCTGAGATTGTCGCGCCGTGTCTGTTGCCTGAAACGCCTGCTCAAGATATCGAGAATCGAAGCTCCCGCCAGCTGTTTGTCATGCGCTTGCTCCTGCACGAACGACAAGAGCTCCGTTCAACATCCGTATCGTGATTTCAAACCGCCTCATACGGGTTTCGGCGATAGTAGCTGGCTCGGCAGAGGCTAGATGTATATATGCTGATGGAGCGGTGCAGGGCTGTTTGGTGTGCCATGCGGCACGACTCTTTCCCACTCACTTGGTGGCTGACGTCCCCTAGCTTCAGTCGATGAAACTTCATTTGACGACCAGTCGGGCATACAACCAGGTTCTAGCATGTCACTTTGTCCTCGCGACACTGCCTCTCACATTGCTGCTCTCATGAAGCGCCGCTCGTAGCAATCTACTGTCATATTGACCTGTTCTGGCCCCCCCTCCCCTCCGTACAGCTCACTCCCGATTACAGGCGAACATTACCTACTAGTTTCCTGGTAAGAACTGTCCTCATTTTGTGATTCGGCATGCAGCTCACCCGGTCGTGCTCCCCCAGCTTCACCGTCTACTTCCGGCATCCAGGCCGGTGCCTGCAATCTGTTCCGCTCCTTTCCTATCGAGTGAGGATCCACAGATATTCATACACCGAGGCTGCGTCCAAGGCTAGTTGAAAGAGTCTCGCGTGGCCACCTTCTGTGTCGACTGCGTACGCCGTCATGCATGTCTCGCACCAAGCCCACACCTCGCTTAGCAAGTGTCTGACGCCAAGATTGAGCGCGTCTTCAATTGCAGGCGACAAGCCGGAAAGCGCACATAGACCCGACGGAGTCCACAGATCTCGATAGAGAAGGCGACCGGGAGCCGTTACAACAAGGTACTGGGGACCTTGAATGAGTGCTTCCAGTACACTATCAGGAGACTGCTAACACGCTTCCGACATGGAGCACGAAATGCTTCCTACCATCACTAAGCACATGCCTAAGATGCCTTCTGATTTTGCTGTCACTCCGGGGGAGGATTCACATGAGCACGCCGTTATTCTCGATAAGACCCATTCACTCAAGTGGGAACGTGGGATGGGGGCAGCGGCAGGCGAGCGATCATGTTCAGAATTCACAGTAGGAGAGATGCAGCTATCATGTAACAAGACCATAGAACAGCGGAAACTATAATGGCAGTCTAGATACCGCAAGCTCTGGACCGAAGCGATCAATTGAACTGTTGCTCTCTGAGGGACAGAGGTGTTACGTACCGGACGAAGCTCACATCAAGGAGGCGGCCGTTGATGACGTTCGAGGTGCTTTCTCGCTGAGGCTTTCAGCCAAGCGTAGAATCGACGGGGAAGTTGTGTGGGGTGTCCCGGGAAGGTGGGCTCTGGAACAGGCAAGTGGTCAGGTGATGCGAGCCGTATGCCCTTGTTGAGATCGGAGAGAGACGGGAAAGCCGTCGTCATGTTGGCCTCTCGAAGGATCTCCTCGTAAAATCGACCCAAGAGCTCCATATGAACGACAAGCTTCGAAGTTTCCGGCAACGCCTTGCATGGTGCGAAAGAGAGCCGCACGGATGGTTCTGCATCCGATGCGGAGTCGGGAAACACCTTCGACCAGGCAGTCCATGAGTCAATGTGGTGTTCCTTGCAAGAATGGGCGCGAGAAACGTCCTTCGATCGCTTGACGTTGGGCCCATAGGATATCGTAACTTTGGACCAACGAGCCTTGGGGTCGATGTGACATAGCCCAAGATCAAGGTAAATGATTTCACCTCCTGCTGGCCGAAGAAAGTACAACCGGGTCACTTTGCTACCCTGTTCGTCCCACTCCTCTTGAGTTACCACTGTGAATCCCACCGCCAAGAGTCGAGACACCAGCCAATGGGGTAACCGAAATGGCTGACGTGGGTCACAGTTAATCGTCAGTCGAGCGGTCGTTGCGCTCGGTGATTGCCCGTCAGGATGGCCGGGTACGACATAGATGGTACGCCACGTCGCCTCGACTCGCTTTCCGTTGAATTGGAGGTTGTTCAGGTCGTTGCCGAGGGAAATGAGCCGAGCGACGTATGCTCTCGGTGGCTGGTATACGCTGTATACACACCCAGCGTAGTAGCGGGGTCTAGTGGGGTCTGATCTACGTGGTCCAGGACAGAGGAAGAGACCGAGGTGATTGTTATCGGGATCCACGCACAGAAGCACTGCAACGGTTGCCCCGTCGGCCTCGAACACGGGAAGGCGAAGTTTGATACCGTAGGTAGTGATAGAAATGCGTGGGAGCTCGACGCGGCCAAAAGGAACAGTAGCTGCGTCTGCACTAGGAGCACCTCGTTTATCCTGTGTTTGAATTTTAGACGCGGTGGTGTGTAAGATAGTTGCAAAATATGTACTAACACGAGATGGGGGATAGCGTTGCTTTGCTTTTAGACCCAAGTTGGGGGCATACCAAACTTGAAGATGAAACGCGTGTGGTGAAGATGCTAGAAGGAATTTCCAATCGGAGTTGACATATTTGCCAGGATGCAGAGTTAGTCCCTGTCCTCTGAAACTCCCACACGCGAGGGTGTATCCCCAGGCAAACAGGCTAAGGTCGGGATCCCGTCGCATGATTTCATACTGAAGTCGCATGAACGCCTTCTCTCCCTCACCGTAGTTCGTTGGCATGCTGACGTCAAAGAGACCCATCAGGCAATACGCTTCGTCCTCCGACCGTGTTGTCTGCCGCCCCGAAGCCCAACGCATTCGTGCGGAGACAGAGTGCTCGGAAGGCCTTGTCTCCCGAGTGAAGATCTCCCGAGGGATTTTGGTGATCTCCTGTAGAAGCTCCGCAAGATCTGCTCTGTTCCCTAACTCCTCCCAATCGCACGAGTAGAATCGAAAGGAGGCGGGGGCAATGAGTTCCTGTAGTGTCCAACCCCGTGTGTGCCATCGGCTCCTCCGGAATGCGGAATCGCGCGCCGTTAAGACGCAGTCGCTCGGGACGTCGACGAGATACGCGTAGCATTCCTCGGCGTCGGAGTACCAACGATACATCGAGTTGATAGATTCAGAGAGCTCGCTGCTGCTGTTCTTGTCTATGCAGCACGAGTCGGCCCAGGCCCATCGGAGCCCGTGCCTCTCAGCAAGACGGCAGCACTCTCGGATCTTAGGCGATAGCTGGGGATCGTCCCGTGGATTGGTGCGGGCGCGTTTGCATCGCTCGCCAATATCGCGAACCTCCTGAAAGGTCTGCTCTCCCCGCTCGTCCCAGGTGTGCGAGAGGATGGCGTAACCTCCGTCGGCATCGAAGTTCCTCGGGAAGTACACGAGCTCGGCGCGGTCGGTTCTGAGTAGCCACATCGCGATGCTACGTTGCGATCAGTCGTGAAGTTGTGTGGTCACTAGTTATCTATCATTGAACTTACCGGATGACGCTGATTCAACTTCTAGTAGGGTATTGATTAGTGATTGAGAGTTATTGAGACTTGAACTAGTGCGCTGGGAAAATAACGTAGAGGAAGTAGGTGGGATAGAGTTCGTGAGGGCAAAGGAGTGTCGTCGCACGTGGCCAGGCGGCTAACTGAATCATAGCTGTAAGGAATGATAGGCACCTTGGCAATAGAGTCCCTTCTCAACGTCCTCGTGCCCGATGCCTGATGCCTTCCACCAGCATGTTTTCGTGAGATCTGCGCGGCTCGCCGCTGCAGCCAGGCTTGCGGGTGCAGATGCTATCACCTTACGTAGCTGCCCATTCGTTCTGCGCACTCACAGAATCACCGCTCAACTCATCTATCTCAACCCGACAAAACAACTCCCGTCGCCTGGCTTCGCCTTCGGATGAATCAGTCAGCAGACTCCAACTTGCCCGCGGTGCTGGTCAACTGAACCCCGCCAGTACAACTGTATGGCCCCGCCCTCACGTCGCTCGATGGTCCAATGGATGGCGCCTCGTTCTGTCCACACGCCGCCCTTCCTCCTCGGGCAAGTTCCCTTCCTCCATGTACGCCCCAACATGCTTGGCCGTGCACACATTCGTCGCACTCGTCGAACAATGCCCATACGCAGTCTGCACAAGCATCTCCGCGCCATCAGTTCGCTCCTCAAGCCCAGCGCGTCACCCAGCGGACACCCTGAGTCAAACTTCAGCTAGAGGATGAAAATTGAGCGCGAACCAGGCATTCCAGCCTTTGAAATCAAAGGGGATGCGTGAAAAAGCCCGGGATTCAGAGCAAGAGCGAGAGGAGAGATCGAGCAGGAGAACAATGAGCCCGGGACAATCCGAGATTTGGCGCCTATGCGACCGCTCTTCTCTCCGACTTCAACGGTGTCCTGCTCGCCGGCGATACTAGTCTCGTGTCTCTCTGCTCACAAATGTGCTCCGTCTCTTCGTCATAGCCTTTCATCGCCCGATCATTCACTTGAAATTCCCCTGCGCTGCGTTCTAGACCTCGCCCACCTATGTGACTCCAAGCCTAGAAGTCATCGCTAGCTATCGGTGTCTTGACAAGCTCAACACCGTCGTCCTGGGTACTAATCGCTCGCGCTGCTTCCATCATCGATCCGGTTGCCACCGCTTCGCCAACCTCGGTGCCCGCTGGAGTATGCTCGGATGGGAGCATATCTATCTTGTGAGTGGCCCTACGATTGGAAGGCGTAGGGAAAACGTGGTTGTAAAGTAGATGGTGAGTCCATGTCTGTTCACATACAAGAGCACGTCCTGGACTGACCCTCCTCTCCAGTATCTGTATCCATATGAGTAGTGTTCTAGTCTGTCCTGAAGACCTCAATCTATGCAAGTCAAATGAACCTCGTCTATCTTCCCTACTCGCATGTCCCAATGAGAGGCGCACAGCCGGTCCCGCGGTCCCGCTCCCAATTATGACAATTAGTCTGGCTACGCGACCTTAGAGACTAGAGCGCGACTCAGGTCGTAGAATGGCATGAATGCGATTGAGATCGTATGTAAGGAGTCTTGACCACAGGATCTCCTTCGCAGCATATGGTCTTCGTCCGAGGCGTGTCGGTTCTCGGGTTGCTCCTTTCCTCGATTCCCTCCCAAGCTCCTTCATATCGCCATCTGTTGTCACATAGGAACGCTTGCGTTGTGTCCGCACGCAGGACGACATTGAAGTTCTTTCCACGGCGCGCAATCACCTAGCCTGATGAGGTGCTCCACGAGTAAGTGTTGAATTGACTGTCTCGTTGATGCTGACTTCCAGACGTGTCACGCACCGCACGAAAGCAGCAGGTACCCGGGACAACCCTAATCCGTGATATTCGCGACAATCAGCTGTACCTTCGCTGAGACACTTGCATAATCTCGAGGTGCTGCGCCCATACTCGCGATGTTTTCGCTTCACCTGCAATACGTCTCAAGCCCTTCGAAATGGGGCGGAGGATGGACACAAGGTAAGCATACACGCGGGGGAGTCGGAGAACGATGCTCTGATAGGCTCTCTTATGGAGCAAGCCTGCTCAAAACCCCTCGTACAGCTTATGCCCGTCCTGCCGAGCCTTGTAAGATGGAAGCATCAATCTCGGCCTCGATTGTTGACATCTTCGAACGAATGCCTCTCGATCACCATCGGCTCATGCTGCGCACGAGCAGGCAGCTTCTAGAATCCCGCGAGGGCATGGCTAGTGTCCGGAACTTGCGGAGACTAGCACAGCATCGGCGCGACCCAACTTCTACGGAGCATCATGATCGAGTAAGCGTTGCACGTCTACTGCATACCCACAAGTCCCGACTGACCGTTGCGCGGGCCGCACGGATATAGGCCGGCTTTGCCAGCTGTTGGTAGATGTTATACCATGACAGGGCGCGGCTCCCTTTATCGACTCGGAGGGCCATCCGCGCAACGGAATGCGGCGCACGGATCGTCAGTGGTCCTGTATTGGTGTACGCTCAGATTACACTCACTCACCCCCACTACATCTAGCCTCTCGACGTGGACGTTCTTCAATTGAGCTCCTACCACGAACTGCATCCTGGCTCCGGGCGATCAATGTTTTCCGTGATTACGGTGATCATCTGGTAATCTGAAAGCAAATAGCGTGGTCGTGCAACCCACAATGTGCAAGTTGGAGGCGAAGGAAGTATATAGCATGGACATGAAGAGTTGTCGTGTGGAACCGACACTGTCGATGTTTGAGCGGACGCTGCTAGAATACACACATTCTTGTCGTGCTGCTTCCATGCTTAGGAATGGACGTTCAAGCCTCTATACGCTGTCTCGAATACGGAGTCGTGGCATGGAGCTCTCTGGGATTTGTGCGACTTCTGATATCTTCCTTGGCGTGTATACGACGAAGAAACTGCCTCCTGTTTGACCGTGAGCTACCTTGGTTCTTTTGAGCTTAATAGATGTTCCACATCAACCGAGATAGAGGAAAGGGCAGTGTGATGATAGGGCTCATTCCGAAGCCTATTTGATTGCCCACGTCCTGCGTCAACGGCGGAAACGCGCCTCTTCTTCGTTCTGAACCTTGTCGGACCCCGGGCTTGATTCGTGCTTCGGACCGGACACCAGGCGATGTCCGCATGCAGTGCCTCCCCAAGCGCAGTCATCCTTGTTCCAAAAAACGACGCGCTTCACTCAACCCACCATGTCCACCTCTCCTCGCCTTGCCTGGGAGCTCATCGAGAGGATCATCGGCCATTCTGGCTGCGATAGAAGGACTCTTCCCAGCTTTTCCTTGACATGTCGCCAAGTGCGCCCGCGTATATAGCCTCTGCCTCATGGTCGCCAATGTCGTGATCATGGAGAGAAAACAGGTCGCAGTGTTCCGTGACTTCTTCGAAGTCCATCCCCACCTTCGTCTTTTCGTGCGTTCAATTACAACGCAGCCATCCACCTTCATGCCATTTCCCTTGTTTTCAATACTCCCCAACCTCGCCGCAATCATATGGACCACACCTTGGCCCGAATTGCCGACTACTGTGAGCCTTCCTCAGCCCGTTCTGACATCTTTTCGGAGGTTTGGGACAAACGTCACAACCCTGTACCTCTCGAAGCTCTCCTTCAAGACACTCCAAGAGTTTTGCCGGATGCTACTAGCGTCCACTAGCGTCAAACTTCTACTCTGTCAATCCCTGTTGATTCGGGACAAAGCCTCTAACAACGCCTCGCTCCAACTTCTCACACAGCGACTGTCTCAACAACTCAGCCTGCGGTCAATCACTGTGAGCATTATATAGTAGCACGTCTGTACATCAGATTCCCAACTGACGTTGATTAGTATGTCTAGATGGACGTTGGGTACAGGACCGATGAGGCGATAGCGAGGCTGCTATTTAATTCGGCTCATTCCACCGTAGAAATTTTGTCTCTACTATTTGAAGAAGGCGTCTCAGATAGAGCTTCACGTATCGGGGCTTGTCTTCGGGGTGAGCAAACTTCTTCATGATCAACGAAAGCATCACCGATAACACGATGGTTGTCATCAGGACTGAGCTGGCCTGTGCTCCGTAGCCTCACGCTCAGATTACCTTCCGACGAGCCGATTGGCAACACTCTATACGTCGAAATATCGAATGGAATATTGAAGGAATTCCACCCACCAAGGCTGGTGCAAGTCACGGTGGGCCGTGGGACGTCTATTGCGGTCAATGGCTAGGCCGAAAGGCGACCACCGTCTGTGCACGGAGCTGGACAGAACACTGCTCCGCTCGCCTCATTCAACGCAGGTATTCTGCAGCTCCCATCGTTGTCGTAACTCACGGAAGAATCTATGGACACAAGAGCTCGGAAAACACTTCCCGAAAATGGCAGAGCGCGGGTCCCTCGTTGTTGCTTCCCGACAAAGTTTGTCTCAGCTTGAATTACAACGATTGTCTTCAGAAGACTTATGCTGTGCACAGACACCACTCTTGGCCACGACGACCGAGTTTACTCTATCGTCTATTCCCCGGATAGCAAGTGGGTCGCAACCGCGTCTAGCGACTCTACTGTTATCCTCTGGGACTCGCTCGGAAACCTTGCCCAGGAATGGGTAGCCCACGATGGAGCTGTACGGTCACTCGCATTCTCCCCTGACAGTCGCTGGCTTGCATCCGCAGGCGAGGATAGGAAGCTCGCAGTCTGGGATGCCGCCCAAGGTGCATGCAGGATTGCAGTTCTCGAAGGGCACACTGGGGTGGTTACTAGCTGTGCCTGGTCGCCGGACGGCACTCTGATTGCGT
Source organism: Dichomitus squalens LYAD-421 SS1 (assembly GCF_000275845.1). Taxonomy (NCBI): domain Eukaryota; kingdom Fungi; phylum Basidiomycota; class Agaricomycetes; order Polyporales; family Polyporaceae; genus Dichomitus; species Dichomitus squalens. Next base: position 354,176 of record NW_006766902.1, on the reverse strand, counting down.
CTGGATCCCACGATGGGACAGTGCGGCTCTGGAATGCGCGGACGTTCGATCAGCTCTATTCACCGAAGCCATCGACCCCCGCGAAAGCCGTCCTTGATGTCCGTTTCTCCCTCGACGGACGATGGCTTGTCTCAACATGCTCGGTTCAATGCTTCATACGGGATACGAAGACGGGCAAGGAGTACGAGGTCCATTGGGAAAGGGAAGCCGGGAAGTGTTTGACGATTGCACTCAATCCGCAGAGCACACGCCTCGCCACTGGCCATCAGTCTGGCCTTGTCAAGATCTGGGACGTGCGTACGGGCGAATTACTCTTCCGCTCGTAGCAGTATACGCGACCTGTAGTCGATGTGGCATTCTCGTCCGACGGGATGCTCGCATTGTCTGTATCTGGGGACGGGACAGCGAAAATCTGGAACACATCTAGCGGCGTCATGCACACTCTGTCGCTCCATAGACACACTCTCGCAGCAAACATCGCCTGCTTTTCTACGTGTGGGAAGTACGTTGCGTCGGCATCAAGTGAACGAACGGTGCGGGTGAGGAGAGTGGACGATGTATCACATGATGGGACATTGTGCGAGCACAAGTATTCGGTCATGTTCATGGCTTTCTCCCCAGATGGAAAGACACTATCATTTGGAACATCAGGAGGAGCAGTATTTATCAGGCGTATGCGTGATATCATGCCAGTAGAAGATACGAACATGTAGCATGACGTTGTAATCCGCAGTTCGTCTCGGGATGGGGCCGCTATAGGGCGCCCCTGAGCCATGTTGACCTGTGTTTCTTGCAGAGGGTGCCAATGTGATTTCTATTGAACGAGTGATTCTATGCAACAAGACATATTTGAAGACGTAACTTGAACAACTGATCGCTCAGCTCCTACTACAGTCATATAGCCTCAAGGAGGAGCGCGCCTGCATATCGCGAGAGGAACGACATTGTACCAAGGGTGTTAGTCAGGTACACGGCGCTCGTATTCGCGAAAGGATGATGCTAGAGTGATTCATGCGTCCAAGGTGTATCATACGCCAGTAGCGTACGTATGTACAACACTCGCGAGCTCGACGGAGAGACCTCTTAGGATATAGTAGAGTATAATATCGAGCGATGGCAGAGGGCGTAGATATTGGTCGCTTAGAAAGACGCTGAGCCCCGACACGACCCCCCGGGGTAACAATTGAAGTGAAAACATTATACTAGGCCACTCAATTCATCCGGCGGACCGAGGAGCGTCTCTGTGCTTGAAACCATCAGACAGTGGCGTGATATGTTGAATCAAACTATGTGGCTCGGTCCGAACTGAATCATACATAGATCTTGTAGGGGTCGGTGACCTGTAGACATCCCATCGCCCTCCTCTTCCTTTGAGTGAACCAATATGCAGTTCACCTTGATCGTCATGCCTCTCTTCATCGCTTGCACGGTAGCTCAAGTGTTCGGTGCGGCAGTGAACACTGAACCCGAAAGTGTCAAAGGTGAGCCCTCCCTTGACAGTGAGTTCTCACCGTTAACGACAGGTGCAATTGCCGGCATGCGCTACCACCCGTTCAATAGCTTCGAGCGTGAAGCCTGGCTCGTCCTCCGTAGACAGTCCGAGCCCCGCTTGCAGCCCGGTGAGTCTAGTAGTCTCCGGTCGCTAATATGACGCTCGTCCTGCGTGCAGATGACTGATTGTCGTCTCCGGTTGTGTGGTGCCGGTGTAGCACCCCACTTGCTTCGAGTCCCTCTACCAGCCCGGAGGGTCCGGTAGTAACTGAGCCCCCAGAAATGACCTTATTGCGACCCTTCGCGATTTACCGAAGGTGAGTTCCTTTCTTTTCATATATGCTCTGTAAACCACGTCTCAACATTCACCAATTTGCAAAGCAAAAAAGCCGAGGGCCATCTGACGTACGATCGTAGTGCGGAATCCGAGTCAGCGGATATGTTCTGGTTGGTCGGTCATGTTTGGAGACGGCTCGTTCGACATGTACTCAGTAGACATCAGTAGCGAGGCGAGGGTGGAATATAAGGGCAATAGCCATTGATGTTCCGAGCGTGTGTATGCACAGATAACAAAGAACCTCGCCACTCTTGAACGTCCGTCGGCGAGCGCCTCGGGGTGTCGCTGGTTCCCGGTCCGAGGACCACACTGTGGACGGCATCGCCGAACGCACATTTAAACAACAGTCGGGCACCGAGAACATGACACCTTGTCGCTTGGGCGGACCTCTTGAGGTTCACAGGCGCACTTGGCCGCAGTCCGGTCACAATCCGAATATCATTCTGCGTTTTCAAGCTATTAGTCTTCACATGCCAGACACCGCAACGCAGGACTCTTGCTTGCCTTCCCTCGTCATCAGCGTGGCCACACCTCCGACGTGGCCGCTGCGTCCCGCCCCTTTGGCACCGCACGTGCTGCCGCAGGTTCGCTCCGCAGGGTGTACCATCGGCACGTAGTACATCGAACTTGGCCGACTGCTTTAGTGAAGTGCAAGGAATATATATCGAGGAAGGGTGGTAGGTCCTCTATCGTGATGGCATGTTTCCAATCCCGTACTCTTTAGAGTGTTGTGGTCTTTGCGTGACGGACACCCAGGCGAGATGCTGCTAGGTAGGGTCGGTAGGTCAATCGGGTGGCTGCGTCACTCTACTGACGATTCGAGTGTGCGCTCACCTGACTATGAGTGTAACCCTAATGCTTGCTGGGACTCCCGCACAGCATGCGCGCGACTTCGGCCGTCCTTCATGGGTCAGCCATTCAAGTCCTACACGACGTGCTTCTTCATATCTTTGCACCTGCAACGTTGTGTGATGAGTAGAGAATGTGTGCTGTCATGATCCAAGAACCGCGGTGAACAGAACGAACGCACATACTGCTATCTTGCTGTCGAAAGCGAGCGCGAGGCAGGACGAGACGACGGGAGGATGATGGCAGCCTTACTAGATCGACCTTAGTCAACCTCGGTGGATCTTGGCCGCCACCGCCCAGATCGAGTCCCAACGCGGTCTCGTGATCGCGTTCGCCCCCCGCAGCCAGCGAGCCTGTTCGGTCCATCTCTGTGGCATGCAATGCCGAGGGCACAGTGGCCCTTGGATGCAGAGAGCAAGCATGCGGCCGGGAGCACTTCTAGGAGGTCGGCCTGGAGACGGAGAACGAATAAAATTGGCCTCCCCCGATGGCTCTCTGGCGAGGCCGAGCGGCACACTCACCCCATGTGCGTTATGTTCTGCATGCCTATATCATTGCGAAGATATGCCGCGGCAAAGAGTTCTGTGGCGACAGACGTTCAGAGGAGTTTCCCCGAGCTTTCTTCGGCGCGTTCGCCACGCCGGCCCGCTCCCGATGAGTGTGCAGGATAGATCGACGGCTCCTGGCTATGATCGGCCTGCTAAGTTTGGTCTATCGTCGTCGCTGAATGGGACGATCCTGCGTCGAGCATTCCCAATGCTTGACGTCCTATGTCATGTCTACTTAGATGATTGGTGATAGGAACGTCTGTGCGGCCCGCAGGCCACCAGGAGAAGGCCAAGGTAAGCGCCGCACAATCATGGTCAGAAAAAGGATAGTAAGGCGCACATGAGTCGATGCAAGAACAATGCTGAAGGGAATTCGAGAAGCGACTGCTGCAGGGAGGCTGAGGGCGCAGGGTACGCTGATCGATGAGTCCTGCACGTGTTCCGGACCCCAATGGTGCAGATGAGCTGCGATGAGGCGGCCAGGACGTCGCGCTGTAGGACGTACGCACACGGTACCGCAAGGAGCGACGCAGAACGGTGTGGATGGCGACGGCGGGGACGGAGTTCGGTAACCTAAGTAGCTTGATTGACGTCACTCGCCTAGCTCGATCGAGGTCCCGATTCGGGCGGCTGCATGTTCGCAGGGCCTGTGGCCGCTTGTTCGAACGGTGTCCGTCCTGGTGATCTTCCCGCTCCGTGATGCAGCGGTGAGGGCTGGGGCAAAGGTCACCGGAATCGATGATCGGTGGCACAGGAGGGGACAATGGAAACAGGACGGGCGCACGAGCCGCGCACGAGTGACCCTCGAGGCGGACGAGCGTGGCGGCAGGCGCGCGAATGGGGTCCCAGATCGGCCGATAAGATTAGATGGCTGAGATCCCTCCTCGCCCGATCGGCGCTTCGCACTGGGGGCACGAATGAGCTCTTTGTGCGCCCACCCCGCGCTCGAGCAGAAGGTGCTTGCGGCGAGGCAGCAGACAGCCAGGACACGGGGCGAGCAGGGTGCGCATGTGAGTCAGTGGCAGGCGATGGTGGCAGCGGCAGCGGAGGGGGAGATGGGGCACAAGCACGAGGAGGAAGCGGAGAAGGAGGCCGGAAAAGGCAGCTGGGGAATCGGGAGGGCGTGTGCGGGCAGGAGGGCTCTTTGTGTCAGCCCATGCTCGCTTTGACCGCGCGAGGGTATATGTACCCTCCTATCCCCGTCGCTGTCTCTCTCTCCACTCTCTCCGTCCCCCGTCTGTCCCTCGCCCGACGCCCCCCGCCTCCGTCCCCCGTCTGTCCCTCGCCCGACGCCCCCGCCTCCGTCCCCCGTCTGTCCCTCGCCCGACCCCCCCCCCCCTCCGCCTCGTCCCCCGACGCGGATCGTCCTTCCACCACGCCCGCGCCACATCCCTACATTCCTGTGCTGCGTCCGATTGCCGCCACCTCCGTCACCGCTCGCTGCTACACCTATCAAGCCCCCACGACAATCGCATCCTACTCTCACATCCCACTCCACCTCCCTCGGGGCGACGACTGCTCGCCATGTCTCTCTACACGACCCTAGACACCACCTTCACATTCACGTTTAGCGACGATGGCAGGTGCGCTCTCACGCAGACTCGCGAGTACGCGTACCCCGTCTCCTTCGCCCGCCACGAGTCCTACGTCCCCCGCGCCCCGCTATCCACCACCTCCCCACCTGTAACCAATGCTCCCGCCGCCTTCACCCGGGCCTACGACAAGTATCCCATCCCGGACATGCGCGAGGTTTGTCCGGGCGTGCTCCCATCCGGCCAGTTGACCGAGAACCACCCGCTCGTGAACGCCTACATCGACGCCCTCGCCCGCCTGATCCCCCGTGAGCCCAAGCCTAAACCTCTTGCCGCCTCCTCCGCATCCAGCCCCGCCTCAACTGCCGCACCGCTCTCTCAACCCGACGCCACGGCGCTTCCGCAGCACAAGCCCTTTGAGCTCACCTACTGGGTTGCGCACCACGCCGGCATCGCGTCGACGCTGACCGTCAACAACGTCATCAGCCAGCAGTTCCAGCTCTTCCCGTCCCCCGCCGCTCGGCTGTATGCCGCGGAGGTTCCGAAGCTCTCGCAGGCGCAGAAGGAGGCGATCTTCACGCTCGCCGCGCTCAAGGTCATGAACCACCCAAGGCACCCGGCCCACTTCGCGTTCTGGGGCAAGAACATCCTCGAGCGAACGGCGCAGGTCGTCGACTCCGTCGTCCGTACGTCATTCTCGCATCCCTTCGTGGTCATTCGCACCCCTCCCCAATATCATACCCCTCCGCACACAATCTCCGTTACACCACCCCTCATATTGGGAACTGAAGGACATGAGCTCATACTCGCGCGTTCATAGGACTGCGTCCGTGCCCGATCGTATCTAACGTCGGCTGGATGGGCATCCCAGAGAACACCTGGGCCCTCGGAGGCCTCCAGTCTCTCTACATCCCAGCCCAAGTCGTGCCCCAGAAGAAGGCCGGTGGCATGACCCTCCGGAAGCGCAAGGCCATCGGAGCGAACGCCGAAGACGAAGTCGACGGTACCGTCGCCCCGCGCAAGCGTACCCGCACCACGCGCGCGTCCCAGAAGGCCAAGGCTGCGCAGACCGCCCTCGTTGCTGCAGAGGTTGCATCGGCAGAGCCAGAGGCAGCCGACGAGGAGTCGGAGTCGCTGCTCTTCCCCTCCGGCGTCGGGGCGCCAGACGCCACCGAATTGGACGCGCTCGCCGCAGCTGTCAGTCGAGACGTGAAACAGGAGTTCATCGCCACGACGCCCGTCCTCCAGGCGATCGGCCTGATGCTCGAGCTGCCCTCGATATCGTCGTGCGAGCTCCCGCCCCCGGCTCTCCCTGGCTCTGCGTCCCCTGGCTCTGAACCTGCCGAGTCGCCGCATGCCACCCGCCGCTCGACGCGTGCGCGCAGGAAGCCCGCGCCGCCCGGCCCCTGCTCGCTCGTCTCGACACCGCTGTCGACTGTCGACACGCCCTTGCCCTCGACGGAGACGCTCCGCTCGCATTCGCAGATCCCCGAGAAGAAGTCCAGGAACCGCTCTGGCTCGCGCGGGAGCAGCACAGCCGTCAGCGACGGCGGATACCCGAGCGAGGAGGGCACGGTCGTCGGCGCCGAAATTGAGGAGGTCCCAGCCAAGCCTAGCCACAAGCGCAAGGCCGTCGACGAGATCGTCCTCGTGGGCGAGGAGGACTCCGAGGCGCGCGTTGAGCCCGTGAAGGCGTCCAAGCGCAAGGCGAAGAAGCCGCGCGCACCGAAGCGGGCGAAGGTCGAGGAGCCCCCTGCGGTGCTGGAGATCGTGGAGAACGTGCCCGCCGGAGAGGTCGCGGCTGCGAAGAAGCGGAAGAGCGCGGCGGGAGGCGGTGGGAAGCGCAAGGCCACGCGGAAAGCGTGAGTTTGCGGTCTTCCTCGCCTGCGCCGCCACGCGTGGTCCCTGTCTGTCTCCGCCTCCGCCTCCGTCGTCTGGTGCTCTGTGGTCGCGTGGGCACCTCGTAACTGCGGCTCTGAACTGGTGTCTTTGGCCCGCAGCTCTCGACCACATTCAATTGGGTCCCATGTGCCTCCGTTCGATTTGTCCGGTGGAATCCTTCTGTACGCGTATACGATCTATTTATCTTATTCGTCTATATCCACTTGATTTTTATTCCTCATGCTTATCCGCGCCTTCCGCGTGCGTGCTCTTCCCGTTCTCCCCGTTGTTGTTCAGTCTTGCTACCTGCGTGCTATTTGCTTTTCGCTGTGATTACCCGTTCCCCTGCCCGGACGTTCTGCTTCTCGCGTTTCTCTTCGCTTTTGCTCTTTCGGGCATGTCGCTCTCGGTCGTGCATATACATCGCGTTGCTCCAACACCGTCTCCCACGTTTGTGACATCATCGGTCTCCCATCCCTGTATCTGCATCTCGCGATCGTCGCTCTCATCTCCCCCTCGTCTCCGTCTCCTTCGCAACTCATCTCGTTCGATTCACTGCCCCATCCGACACAGGATTGTACTATATACCTGCCCTGCACATATCGACTCATCCCCTTCATCATCCTACGCATACGCATAGACACAAGCTAGCTCGCGCCTCGGACATTTGGCATACCCTGCCTTGGTGCGCTTTCGTGTTCATACATTGTTACGTCCGGCTCCCGCTCCCGCTCCCGTTCCGCGTATCGTTCATCCCTGTCTCCCGCTTTTCGCGCACCTACCTGTCTTCGCTACCTGCTCCCGAGGTGTAGTATAGTCTGCTAGCATAGATGTCCGGCTCCGATGTGTCTCCCTGGAATGGAATGGATTGTATTTCCTATCCGCGCGTTTGTCTGACGTGGGGAATGCGGGTCAATCTGGGCTCTAGTTCCCTTCAGTGGCCTAGTCCGATTGGGAAGTATGAAATCGTGTTGTACACTCATTATCTCGATCTAGCATCCTTTCATACTAATATCTGACATATTGAGTTCATCTCCGACACAGTCTCTTCACAAGAACACTAGACGAGCTGTCGCTTATACTATACTCGTGTTGAACAAGATGGCACATGCCTGCATTTGCTATGGACCGATACCATTGTCGCACAAGCTCTTTCAGCAGGCTATAGGCAGATAAGAGATGTCCACCGCGCGCATATGAGAAGTGAGGATACTATGACACCGTGAAACCACAACCGGAGCAAGACACCCAAAATCTCTGTGTAGATGGTAGCATTAGTACAAAGAGCAGCAATGCGATATAGGGTATGTGCAAGAGTGGGTAATGGTACAATGGATACATATGCCAACACTGGCATCCAGGCCCGAAGTCCAACATGATCGGTCAATCGTCAGAAGCGTTGTCAGTATGCCCCGCCGCCATACCCTGGCCGACTATACATGCCTGGGGCGCCGTACGGCGCACCAGCAGCCATTCCAGCACCGCCGCCCATACCTGCGCCCATGCACATGCCTGGGCCACCTGGTTCGGCACCATAACCCCCTCCGTATCCTCCTCCGCCGTATCCTCCTCCGCCGTACCCTCCGCCGCCGCCATACCCTCCTCCGTACCCCGCTCCGTAACCACCTCCATAACCACCCATGCCTCCGTACGCGCCGCCAGCACCTGCCCCACCGGTGTGAATGACGTCTATACTCGGGGAGCGACGACGACCGCTAGCGTCCGAGTGTCTCCTTCGCCTACCATGCTTGACGATGATCGTTGAGCCTGGTGGCACGCTCTGGAGGTTCACGTTCGCAGCGTCCCCATACGCCCCCATTGCCGCGCCCATTCCCGCTCCTGCTCCTCCAAGGCCCATACCTCCGCCCGCACCTCCCAGACCCATGCCAGCGGCATACGCACCACCAATCCCAGGAGCACCACCCATCCCCATCCCCATTCCCGGACCAGCACCGAGACCCGCGCCCGGCATCGGGGATATCGAGCGTGGTATGCCAGGCGGCATACCCGCCGCGCCAAGAGGTGGCCCGCCAATGCCTCCGGCCGCACCAGGCACAGGGGAGTACGCGCCTGCGCCCATTCCGGGACCGAGGTAGGGCGACCCACCACCCATGAAGGGAGAGCCTCCCATGGGCCCGCCTAATGGTGTGCTGATTGAGCTGCGTCGCCCGCGGTATCCGTACGAGCCTCCGCTTGAGGCGTAGGAAGGCACGGCGCCTCCCATGCCTCCCATGCCACCCCCTGCGCCCATGGTTCCTATCCACTATGAAAGACGTCAGTGCAACTCGTCGGGGCTGACGGAAGATCATGTAATTAGGACGTACGCGATCAGCAAGGACGGACGCGACCGAGGCAGCAGCTTCGGCCGCCGCACGCAGCCCGTACGTGTCTGCTGGGCGACCTGAATACTGCCATAGGCGGGTCGCTGTTGGACGTGTCATTATGAGCGATACTTGACAGGGTAGCGACATTGCGATTACGTACCTTCTGCGATAGCCATGCCAATGAGACCATCGCGTTGTTGCACGCGGTCTGCGCTCAGCGGCTCGTACAGGAACGAGTTGTTCTTCCATGTGCGGTATGCTTCGTAGGCGGCTGCCGCGCCGATGTCGGTCGGAAGCACCTGCGCGAGAGGCGTCTGGATTATACACGCAGCGTTAGTCCAGTTGTGATCGCCGGGGTGGCGCTTGCGCGTGTAAAGTGGTGTTATGCGACGCTTACCAGGCCGCTGTAGATTCGTCTGTGCCAATAGCGCGCGTCGTCGCGCGTCAGTCCATAGGATCCGAAAGTGGATGCGCGAGACATTATCGAGTTGTAGAACATCCTGTGGACGTGATCGGCGATCGAACATTAGGGGGAACAACGCGATTGAGATGGATCCAAGCGAGCACTTACGGATCGGGGTTGATCGCGTGTGCGCTGTAGAAATCCAAGCCACTCCCTACACGCGTCGACCAAGAGTCAAACACATACTTCCGATAGAAGGCCAGGAGAGACGTCGCAACACTCACACGAAGGCTGCGGTTGGAACATGGGAGCCGGGGGAGGCCCAAACTGAAACTGCGCGTAAATGTCAGTAACCTCTGTCGGCTACACCGTCAAGGGACACGAACATACCTGAGATGTACCCCAGCCCGGCCTTGAGTTCCTGTAGTAGTCGTATGCCATGATGGACTGTTTTAGGATTGTGGTGGTGCGGTCTGCGGCCGCGTCGCGGTAGGAGGTAGTATTTGTACGGGGAGCGCGTCGAGAAGCGATGGTGGAGTCCGCGACAATGACATCATGTACTGGGTGCATTTGACCGGTGTTCCCGAGCGCTTTGGAAAGCGACACCAGCGCAGAAAATACTGTGGAATCTCATTGGATCTTAGTCGCGATGAGGAGTTTGACGGTGATGGTGGAAGTACACTTGTCGCAGCGCTTGCTCCTTAATCTCGCGGAAGACCCTAGCGCATCAAGCGCCTACGCAGGCTTGACGTTGAACACGACATGTTATCATTCAAGCGAGCAGCCCTTCATGCCAGTCGCATGAGTACGACGCATTAGTGTTACAATCATTCATGAGCAAGCTTACAAGTAGTATAAGTTATTAAGAGATCATTAAGGTCATGGCTCTCGGATACATCTGGCACCTACACCAAACTCAACAGATCACGCAGCCAGATTCTGATGGATAGCGACGATACCCGCCGTACCCATAACCTCCTCCATATCCAGATCCGTAAGAGCCTCCATACCCGCCCATACCTCCGTAGGCAGACGCCCCAGCGTATCCGCTGTTGTACGGGAGGTAGTTGGCTCCGCCAGCTCCTCCAGTCTGTATAACGTCAACGCTTCGCCCCCGATGGTGATGGTGGTGATGGTGACCATCATCTGAATGAGAGTGTCGATGGCGGGAATGGGAGCGATGGCGGGAGTGAGAGCGATGGCGTGGACGGCTCACGACGACGGTCGACCCAGGAGGAGCCGAGATCGCACCAGGTGAGTAGCCACCGTACGAGGCAGAGCTGCCGGCGTAAGGGACGCCGCCGCCGTATGCGGAACCACCGTACCCTGGAAGGTTTCCTCCTGCGTTATAAGGCGAGACCATAGGGCTGGGCGGAAATGCGGAGACACCGCCGGTGCCCGCATACGTGAGGAACTAAGGAGAGCCTGAGGGTCAGTCTTCGAGACCATCAATCGGTGGAGTTTATGGGCTAACCCTGTCAGCAAGGTGTGCAGCCGTGGCTGCTGCTGCTTCACATGCGGCGCGCTGCCCATACGCGTCCATTGCGCGGCCAGTATATGGCCATAGTCGAGTAGCTGGAGTGTTGATGTTCAGCCAAAGGAGGAAGAGCGGATGCTAGCACACGTACGTACCTTCCGCTATCGCCATAGCAATGAGCCCCTCTCTCTGGGTCATGCGATCCGCACTGAGCGGAGCGTAGAGCGAAGAGTTGTATTTCCACGTTCGGTAGACCTCGTACGCGGCTGCCCCTCCGATGTCAGCGGGCAATACTTGTGTCAGGGGCGTCTGTGATACAAATGTAATGTTAGATTGGAACGCGTGCGCGACAGAGATAGACTTACAAGTCCTCTATAGATCATATTATGCCAATAGCGGGCGGTGCGGTGATCCAGGGCAAACCCGGAGGAAGAGCCGAGCCGTCCCATGACCGAATGGTAAAATGATCTGAAGAGATTGCACTGGGTGAGCGGACATGGACGGGGACGGAGTGTGCCATGGACTAGGAATGCCTACGGGTCGGGGTTATATGCATGGGCATTGTAGAAATCCAAACCCGTCCCTGCATAAGATAGTTAACACTGCGCGGAAGTGGGACTGCTCGGTACTTCGATGACTAGACATACATGTTGGTTGTGGCTGAAATCCGGGCATTGGAGGCGCTCCAAGTTGAAACTGTTTATATCTTAGTCGATGAGAATCGGCATGTGATGGATGGATCATACTTGAGATGTCCCCCAGCCAGGAAGTGAGTTTCGGTAGTAGTCGTATGCCATGATGGTCGCTTCGACGTATGGGGAGGAAACCCTCATGACGATCCTTGCTTATATACATAGCGCGCTTAGCTCGAGATATCGATGACTCGGCGAAGAATGGAGAGGCTTCATTGAGCCCGGGCGATGCGTCTCGTCCTTGGCGGTTTGAGACTCTGTCTTCCCGGCGAGTACGGGAGGCATGTGGTCAAAGAGAAGGATTAGGCAGCAAGGCGCCGTCCGGAGCTAGAGGGCCAGCCGCACAGCGTACGACGTTTCATATTCACACCTTGCGTACCAATGCGCATCTGGTGACGTCGACGCAGTGCTTCGCGTCCCTCCTACTCCAACCGTACATGATCACGTGGCACTTGCAGATTGTCAGTCCGAGACGCTCCATGCATGTGTGTAGTGCCACAATGCTATCAAGGCCCACGTATACGCTTCAAGGTGACGGGGGAAAGTAGCATAACGCAGACACGGCGGGCAAAGCGCCAGGCTCCGAGCAGGGAAAGTTGTGTGGCATTTATGGGCAACGCAACCTGACCCTAGCATTTCCAGTGGGCCTTTGTATCCCTCTTTGTGATTTGGGAAATCTTATGGGCACATTGCATCGCACGTATATTTAGCATAGATTTCCTCACCCGGACCATCGCGCTTTGCCTGCCGTGAGAGAGGATCGTCGAAAGAGCCAATCAGAGCGTGCGACGATCATGCCGAGACTTTCCGGAGATGAGCGCCTGAACTGTTGTGTCCGAACGAGCCGAAGTCTCCATCTAAGTACCTCTTCTCGTCTGTTCGAGTCGGTCCTCTCGGTATCTCTGTATGCTAGTGTAGAACTGAAGGAACCTCATTGGTGAGTTATTCTGAGTCTATGGCCTCTCGAACTTACGCTCGGGAAACGTGATTGTTGCTACGGATTAGCGCTTGCTCGCCGAGTTATCGAGCTGGGCTACTCATGTAACTTTGTACACTAATGTTGATCCTATGCCTGCCGTAGAGCACGACGAATGTAGCATCTCTGTAGTTGGGGAGATTCAGTAGTGTAGTCTATGACCTGGCAAGGCAATGACAGTGCATTATTGTGTACCATGCTCCAGCGAGATACAGGTCGCAAGACTGAGCGCATATACTCACTCAAAGTATCCAGATCAATCTGAGTGGGAAATGCACCTGTCAAGACGCGTGAGCACAGGTGTCGCGTCGTTAACCATCCGATGTGTTCGCAACACGGGTAAAGAGGGGTTCGCACAAGATATTCAGCCCTTGGCAGCGTCCCTGGCGCGATCCACTGTCCAGAGCCAAGCGCGCCTGATATTGGAGGGGTTGAGGTCATGGATACGCGCCAGCTACAGTAGTACAAGAAGCCGCCCTCATCGACACCATAGTTTAGCACCCGATTGCTATTCGCGGTCCCAGCGGCGTATGCTGTAAGAGGTGTTCGGAGCGGGCCGGGGGCTCACATGGATGTCCACAAGCTGTCCCAGGGATCAAGGGTAGTCCGAGCAGGCCGGAGCTGGGACGACGTAGCAATGACAAGAGTTGCAGAGAGGAACGCGTGCGCAGCGATGGGGATGTCATTAGGCGTAGACATACTCCCGCGCAATACCCGGTCTACAAATGGGAGATAGGGGCGCCCTGAGGTGTAACAGTTCCGGTGTACCCACATATAGTGGTAAGTGGCCTCTTCCGCTTCCAAGTTCACTGTATTCACGCGCCGTCGAGATAGACGAACCGAAGAACACGGGAGAACAGCGTGGGTGGAGAAGTCGCCATTGTTATAGATGGAGCAATCGAGTGATGGACATGCCTATGGATCCTCCTTTGCGACTATGACGGGCTCCTTTAATCGGACGCCTCCGATGGAGGCTTCCATACCAACTGGAGCTCATTCGGATCCTGTGCGGGCTCAGTGGACGAGGCTGAGCCAGCGCGAGTGCTCGACCGTCTTGTATGCCGAGATTCGGACAGCGCCTTCGCTCTTGTGGCGTATGTTTGATAGACGAACATCCCGATGGTCTTGGTGCGAGCTGTGAGTGCTCGACACTTGATCATGCATTTACGTAGCGAACGCACCAAGAGCACTGCGCCCAACATGAGCCGGTCCTTCCACCTATCGTCAAAGCCAACATCCAGATCTGCCTTTCGCCTTTGCCTTTCACGCCACATAGCGGTACTCAAATCGTGGTAGCTCGCACGCGCCTTTCCGCCTAAGCCATCTCCTGTTTCCCCGCCTTCAGTCAAGGAGCCCGATTTCTTCCCAGTAAGGATTGCGTATGCGGAAGATATTGCTTGAAAGCGTGCGTGAGCGGTCTCCGGGGAAATACCTCCAGCGCGAGCAGCGGGGGAGTCAGGATGGTAGATTCGGACAAGGTCATAGTCTGATCGTGTGGACGTTAGCTTGAGAAGTATGGGGAGGTAATCCAATCCGGACTAACATCGTGCCTTCACGTCCGCCTGAGTTGCACTCCTTGGTAGATGGAAGATCTGGTGAGGGGTCGGATGCGCAGTGCGAGGGAACGGGTACGGGTTCGCACTGGTTGAAGCTTGCCTGAGCGGAGGTTTGCGTGCGGACAAAGAGGGTGTGAATAGCTGCAGTCGCGTCTTATGAGTCTGTGGGAGAGCACGCCGGCAACTACACGACCTCAGTAAGTCCATGCTGAGAGTGTACTACGATCCTACTTCCACTTTTGGCGCCGGGTCTCCAGCAGTGACCCGGACTTCGCCGGCCGCGTGAAGACGAACATCGAGGCAATTGGTTTCCTCTTCGATCACATCTCTTCTTCGTGCCGCAATATGTGCTGATAGCACCCCCTCCCCCGCTTTACCTCATAACGTCTATGCAACCTTGCTTCATGTGTGTGTTCGACCAGCGCAGCAGCTTCAAATTCTGAATTACCCTTCTTTGATGGACGATACGTAATTCCCCCGAAACTTTTGATTCTTTCGTTCCCGACCGAAGCTCCAAACGTCTCATTTCAACCGAAGCCGAGATGCACGTGAGTTTTTGGATAGTATAAAGTCTGTGATGGAGGCTGTTGTGCCGTTCTCTTCCGCCCCACCATTGGATCTACTGCCCGCATAGGCATCATGGAGAAGCTCGCCACCGAAACGTTGCAACAGATCTTCGAGCACGCGTGTACTGACGGCGGCTACACCGGGTGCTCTCTTTCCCTCACCTCTACGTCAATCCGCAAAGTGGCGCGGCCCGTTCGATTCTTCTCCGTTGCGCTCATACTCTGGACACACAGTGTCAATGCATTCCTCGCGCTTTACAAAAAGGAGTGTTCTGTCGCTAGTGGGACTCGACCGAAGCTCGCACACTTGTGTCTCTCTGACTTCAGAGAAGACTCTTCAATTGACGACGATCCCGAGAGTTGGGAAGTCATAACGCCGGATCATTCTGACGTTCTCACCGCTACTAGACATCTGCTCGCACTCGTCGGAGACGGCTTGAAGTCCCTTGTCATCGATCGCGCCTTCGTGTACCCCGGCCACACGCTGGTCGACCGACAGTTCCCCTCCTTGCGGGAACTCACCTGCCTTGGGTATTGCCACCCAAGCCTGCTCGACGTTCCTCGTGGCGTATACCCGCTCTTCCCTGCTCTGAAGCGTCTGCACGTAGTCGCCGGAGAGGAACTACGAAACAAGCCCCTCATCCCGCAATGGGCCACGCACGCGCCGCACCTCACGCACCTACGCATCTCTGCCCGCCATTTGTCTGACATATTCCTCGACGAGATCTCGGAAATCGTGGAGGCCGCATCTGACTCCAGACACGACCCCCTGGACACGACCGTCGACGCTTCCTCTGCCGGACGCACGTTCCCGAGGCTTGCTCGGGTGGTGGTGCAGCCGGGTCCCAGGCCGGTGAAGGGCGCGTGCAGGACGAGCAGGTCGGAGTTCTCCTCGATGCTTTCGGAATTGCACGAGTTCGCCGACGACGCGACGCAAGCGGGCCTCGAGTTGTTCGCACTGTCTCCTTGCGAATGGTCGAAGCGCCAATGGAACGAGGAGATACGTGCGGAGTGGGTGAAGATGATCAGTGGTGAGGATGGGTGCGACTGGTTCTCCGACGAGGAGTCCGAGGATGAGTCCGAAGGATCGAAGACTTGAGTCGAAGATCTAAGGTGGCTTCGCGCAACATGATGAAGAGGTGGCGGTTGCCCTCCGCACTAGGGTAAAGTTTGAAAGTCGGAATAATGAACCCGGTGTTTATTAACAGGTTATTAACATGTTAATTAACGGTTCAAAAGCCCAGGGGTCTATCAGCCCGGTTATATATTGTTCAAAAGTCCGGTCGGAGGCTGTAGGCGTAAGATACCGAGTTCAAGGTAGATGGCGAGGTTAATCTCCGTGCCTAAGCCTTGCGCATGCTTTTGTGCGACCCAGATGATGGAGACAAGGATTACAATGAGGATAGGGTAGCAGATTGCGAGCCAGGCAAGATAATAGGACGCGTGGTGATCATCGATTCAATACGACTGTTAATAAACCTCGGCGGCGTTAAAAAATCTTTTTAACAGTTAATAACACAAGAGTTAATAACAGGCATTAATCCCGGTTAGAAACGGCCTGATTCGGGCGCCTGTTCATAACTCTCTGTTCGAAAACGATTCTTTTTCTAACCATACCCTACTCCGCACAGCGAGTACAGACTCTCGTTTATCATGCGTTTGCCGTGACGACTTCGATGGGCTCGTTTGAGCCACGTTACACATAGTAAAAGTGAATGTACTGCTCTAACTAACCCCTCACATTCAAAATCTACCCCTCGGGTATTGGGCTGCATGAACTTGTGGTCAGAGCAGCTCTAGCCTAGAGGCCTACGAGTGGGAAGCGTTACGGTGCCGGCCTCGCAGGTAGCGACCGAAGAGCTTGGATATAGCACCATCAGCTACAGGGAGATGACGAGCCTTGCAGCCGGTCCGGGGTCGGAGCGCGTCGAAGGCGAAGGTCGCAGGAGAATGAAGCCGACACCTGTGGGACTCCGAACCTACCTCAAGCAGGGCGAGCCCGCGTGCAGTAAAGACGAGCACGGAGGGGGAGGACAGTGCCTCATCCACGGCGCCTCCATCGGCCGTGACTCTGCCGTATTCAGCCTGCTCCATGGAGTCGAGCCTAACAATCCGAGCCACCATACAGGTCTGCGCGCAACGAGGAGGTAACTACTGACGGTCAGTACTTGCCAGTCTAGCACCGGCGAAGATGGGACGACTACGTAGTACTCATATTTCGCGCATTTTGGTTGGGATGTCGTGAAGCGCATGCCAGTCTCGACTTAACTGGTGCAGGGACATGTTGTCCAAGGATTCTCCTTGAATGAATGCCGCTGCCGCATAACCTTCTTGAATCGATAGCACCAATTCGATCTGACGGTATTAGAAAACATGACTCTGTACTACACGGATACAAAAAGGTAGAAGGACGACGACATATGTGCTTTACACTAGATCCAGTATTCAGTGTCTGAAATGACCTGGTCCAATCGTCTAACGAAGACACTCCCATCTGACGCTCCAGATGACAGTGTTTTACCGTCCGGGGAGAATGCTACGTCCCACACATCTCCCTGATGTTCAGAGAATGTCGCCACACACGAGCCATCATTTGTCCTCCACAACCGCACTGTTTTGTCACGAGACGCCGATGCGATGTACCTCCCACATGGAGGGAAGCACGCTGCCGTGACGTCGTCGGAGTGTCCCTCCAGTGACATAGTCATGACACCAGTGGATGCATCCCAGATCTTCATCGTCTTGTCGAACGACTCAGACAGCAACAAGCTCCCATCCGGGGAGAACTCTACATACCGGACACCTCCCGAATGCTGCTGTAAGACGAAGATCTGCTTGCCCGTCTCCACATCCCAGATCCGCACTGTGTGGTCGCAGGACGCGGTGGCAAGACGTGTGCTCACCGGGTCAAACGCGGCACCACTCAGCAACTGTGTATGCCCCCGAAGGACCTTGTGCAGGGTGCCTGACGCGACATCCCATATACAGCAGTGGTAATTCTCGCCTCCAGAAGCCAGCCAGAGGTGAATAAAGGAGATCGGGCCCTCGTGCCTGCCATCGCAGAGATGAAACTGCTGGAATGTTTTCGTGTTCCAGAGACGAACTGTTCTGTCGGAATCGACGGATATGATCGTGGTGCCGTCGGGAGACTAGGCGCATCTCTGGACGTCGTCCGTATGCCCTTCGAGTGTTGCGACTCGGCGTGCATCTTGGTTGACATCCCAGACGACTACCTTTGAGTCGCGGCCGCCAGACGCGAGGAATCGGCTGTCCGGAAAAAATGCGAGAGAATAGACGTCACCGTGGTGAGCCACCCATTCATCACACAGCTGTCCATCCGAGTCCCAGACAATGATAGTGCTATCCTCTGACCCACTCGCGATCCACTTGCTGTCAGGGGAAACCACGACGACCAATAAGTTGTCGTCATGGCCAACCGCAGCGACTGAGGCGTTGGTCAGCTGTGCCATAGACAGCACATCATGTTAGAGAAGTTCAAGCTTACTTGATTTGCACGTAACAGCCAATTTGTTGTGATCGCGCAATGCGGGGAAAAGTCGACCAAGCTCTCGACTCCAGAGACGCTGCCTGGCAGGCACCTCTAATGATACCAGGAAAGACAGCCGCTGTCAACGGAATGTGGAGAGGGCCTCCTCCAGCTTCGAGCATACACCAGTCCAGTCGGTGTCTTCTACTCCTTCGTTCGACCGATGAAGGATGCTGTTCTCAGTCACAAGGAAGTGCGCAGAGACGTCCTCTAGGCTTGGGGGGCGGAAATTCGCGAGAAGTCGGGTCAGTCTCTCGATATCATCCGCCGCCCCCCTGCCAAGCTCTGATTGAATTGTAAGGGGATGCAACCGCTTCCATTCCGAGGGCATCAAGAATGCGAGGAGAATAACTGAATCAGAGGTCAGTTTGCGGATTGATGGCTAGCCACTAACTCACACACCGTCAAGTCGTCCTGTCCACATTAGAGTCTGCACAGTACACCGAGCACCATCAAGTAGCAACGATGTTACGACCTCATCTACACCCGAATATATCTGAGAGATAGGAGTCGTCAATCATTTGAAGCACACACGGCTTGTGTATCAGATCTATCCCCACTGTAATGGTCTCCAACTGAGGTCGTTTGGATAACTTGCGTTTCACCACGTCTATGGCCAGTGCGCTCGTCGCTGGAAGCTTGGCTAGGATATCCTGGCAGACAATCTCCGTTGCTTTTGGAAAGGCGAGGACAAGGCGGAAAAAGTCTGAATATGTCGTGAAGGAGAGATGGTCGAGCGATAGGGTTCGGATACGCTCTCCGTACATCCGGTAGCAGCTGAGGGTCGATGGGTGGAGATGCACCACAGGCCGATCTGCTGGACGAGCATATTCCCCGAATCTACGGATGATGAATCGGAGGGTGGAAATGTTGGGAAGCATTCTGATGGGGGGGTAGGGTGGAAATTCGATGGGGCATACAAAGAGTGATTGTACGAGGGATGTAAACTCGCTCCTCGTTCGGAGGAAGTCGCAGAAAGCGAAAACCTGGTCTTTCGCGTTGAAATGACAACGCTCCATCATGAACAAGAGAGTACGAGGACGTAACTGCCGACAGGTAAGAGAAAAGCTGCGTAGCAGGACGGAGTCGTCATAGGCGTAGTCGACGATCCTTTCGAGGACTTCCCAGGGAAGTACGAGAGACATGGAGTCGAGGACGCAGGACTATAGAGTACGTGGAACGGTTGGCGGACCGCGATGAGGAGGGGACTTTGAGCTTGAGCCACCTTATGACTCAACTTCACGATGGCGCGAGGAAGCATGGGGCTGAGGAGAGGCTAAGCATGTGAGTATCATGGGAAGCGCGAGAAACGCCGTAGACATAGGACCGGAGAACGTTCGTTTGAGACACATGCGTGGCGATGAAGGCAAGATGGGCTTCGCTCCTTTATCAGTCGGGAGGTACATGGTCAGCCAGTGCGAGCCTGTGTAGTATGGGCTTTGCCGCCCAAGTGAGCGCCTCCCCTGGGGTTCTTGGATGATGGCTGTTATACCGCTCTCTTCCGCCTCTGCCCCCACCCCCGATCAACTGACCACGTAGGCATCATGGAGAAGCTCGCCGTCGAAACATTGCAACAAATCTTCGAGCGCGCGTGTACTGACGGCGGATACACCGGGTGCTCTCTTTCCCTCACCTCCACGTCGATCCGCGAAGTGGCGCGGCCCGTTCGGTTCTTCTCCGTTGCACTCACAGCCGAGACCTACAGCGTCAATGCATTCCTCGAGCTTTATAACAAGGAGTGTTCTGTCGCTAGTGGGGCTCGACCGAAGCTCGCACACCTGTGTTTCTCTGACATCAAAGAAGACGCCGCAGACATTTCAACTAACGATGACCCCGAGAGTTGGGATGCAATTGAGGCGGAACATGATCGTGTTCTCCTGGCTACCCGAACGCTGCTCACCCTCGTCGGAGACGGCTTAAAGTCCCTTGTCATCGATCACACCTTCGTGGAACCCGGCAGGCCCCTCGCCGACCGACAGTTCCCCTCCTTACGGGAACTCACCTTCCTTTGGTATCGCTGCCCATGCGCGCTCGAATTTCGTCCGAGCGTACCTCCGCTCTTCCCTGCCCTGGCGCGTCTGCATGTAGTTGCAGGAGACGAGATATGGAACAAGCCCCTCATCTTGCAATGGGCCCCGCATGCGCCGCACCTCACGCACCTGCGCATCTCTGCCCACCGTCTGTCTGACACATTTCTCGACGAGCTTTCAGGTATCGTGAAGGCCGCCTCTCCCTCCAGACACGGCCCCCTAGACACGGGCGTCGACGTCCGGGTCCCACCTGCTAAGCGCACATTCCCGAGCCTTGTCCGCGTGGTGGTGCAGCCGGGTCCCAGACCGGTGAAGGGCTCGTGTGGGACGAGCAGGTTGGCGTTCACCTCCAGGATTGGGAAAATGTACGGGATCGCCGACGAGGTGACGCAGGCGGGCGTCGAGATGTTCGCACTGTCTCCTTGCGGATGGTCGAAGCGCCGATGGGGCGAGGAGATACTTGTGGAGTGGATGAAGACGATCGGTGGTGGGGATGGGCGCGACTGGTTCTCCAACGAGGAGACCTCGTAGTCCGAGTATGAGGCCAAAGGATCGGAGACCTAGTCGAAGAGCGTGGCTTCACGGGACATGATGCAAGGACGGCGGTCGCCCTTAGCATGAAATCGCCGGTGTGCGTATACGCCCGGCGGTGAGCGGGAGTACAGACTCTCTTTTATCCTGCCTTTCGGCGTAACGGCTTCGACGAGCTCGTTCTAGCCACGTTACACATAGCAAGAAGTGAATATTTGTACTGCTCTAACCCACATCTTTGGGAAAGTTGACGATATTGGGTATAAAGAAAGAACTGCATATAACTTGAGTGGATACTATGTACCAACTCCTTAGGATGCGGCATCTATCTGTTGAAGGACCTCGCAACCCCGTTTTCGCTTTTCCAGAGGCGGGATTTATGTGTTTCGCTTCATATTGCTCTAGGAGGGTCTCATCTGCAAGCCCCCGTTGTCTAATGGCTATGACGTCAGACTTCTACCATTGACTTCGGGGAATCTGGAGGTTGCGGGTTCGAGTCCCGCCGGGGGTAGTTGGTTCTTTTTCTTCTCTTGTCCGCCCCGGTACGCCAACGCGAAAGCACCTCGCGCGACGCTGAGGAACAGAGATATGAAGAATGTAGACAACTAATGATTCTGCACAATTGGTGAGATACAGGCGCTTACTTGAGATTCCGGTGAGCATCGCAGTGCAAACCCCAGTGCGTGCTGTAGCAGTAGCGATAGCAAGCCGTCGATACATCAGAGCAGAGAGAACATGCATGGGGCCCGTTCTTGCCTTGCATCACGTATCCGATCGATGTAGCAGTCCTGGACAGCAGGCACCACTTCTACCTGTACCTTCCCGTCTAGAGCGCGCTCCACGCCACCCTTGTACCGCAGCAGCAATTCCGCGCACTCAGCATCAGCCTTGTGATTCCCCGCATACCTGCGGTGCAGAACCAGGCGTTCCAGACGCGTCCACTTGTCGGTCTTGAGCGCGATCACGGCAGGCGACGCGGGGCACCCGCTGACGGAGGGCGCGTGTGCGTCGCCATCACCTGCGGCTGGCAATGATAGCGGGACGCGGAGCCAGTCCGGGGACCCGAGGACGCGCAGGAGGCGCGGGGGGATCTCAGACACTGCGGAGAGGCGCAGGTGCGTGAGGAGGTGTCCGGGGCCCATGCTGCGGGGTCAAACGAGTAGCTCTCTGCGGGGGTGTTGATGTGCAGGCGGGTTAGCGCGGGAAAGAGCGGCGGTCGGGTGGATGCGGCGCGGAGGGGGGCGGCGAGCAGCCAGTCGTGGTGGGTGAGCCTGAGGAGGGTGAGGGAGCGGAGGCAGGGGAACGGATGGGAGAGGAGGGGGGAGTTTGGGGGCGTGCGGCCGGGTTGGGTGGCGCTGTGTTGGAGGACAAGTGTGTGGAGGTCGGGCGCGGCGAGTGAGAGGAGGGTTTTGATGAGCGGGAGGGAGGATGGGTCGAGATTTGGCTCCTCGGTCGGCGTGTTGTCTGCGAGGGAAGGCGAATTATGGCTCGAAGGGGATGGAATTTCGGTGTTTACTGGTTCTTTGAACCTGAAGGTGATGAGAGGGATGGTGAGATACAACCGGGAGAACTCGAATTTGGTCTCGGGTGACTGCTGACGCTCCTGTTCGTAGATGGACAAGAAGGCTAGAAGTCGTTTTGTTGCGCAGAGTACCGCGACGGAACCAAAGCGGATAGGTCGGACGATAGCACGGAATCTCTCCGAGGTGAGGGAGAGCGAGTATTCAGTGAGCCCTCCATCTATGCATACTAGTTGGAAGATTTTCTGAAGAATCTCAACCGGTAGAACGTCCATGTCGGGAAGAAAGGCCAATAGCCTGATGGGCGCGCGATGCGCTGCTTGTAGGAGATGGCTGGTAGGTCGAAGCCCACTTGAACTAGAATGTCAAGCTGCTGCTGTGGTATATTCGGACGGCTGAGTAGCTCTGTGTAAGCCGCCGAGCCTGATTCGTCAAGTAACCATCGCAGTCTGTCCTAAGGTTTACCGCTAGGTACGTCAACTTGTCATCGACTTATAGCACCTCGAGCCTTTACGACGCCGCATGCACCTAGCATGTGTTCGGATGTGCAGCAGCGGATGACCTGGACGTCATGGCCCGATGGCCATGGGCTCCAGAAAGAACGCGCTCGTTGTGGTCGGTCGTAGACGTTTGGCAAGTCAAACGCTAGAAACGGCGGGAAGTCTAGACGCGGGCGTGAGAACCATTCGCGTCGCACGCTGGGCCCGGGCCCGTGGTCTCGCGTTCTGGCTGTCCGTCTGCCCTCGTGCCCGATGCCCGTCGTCAGCATGGCCTCCGATCTGCTCGCAGCTGCGTGCTTTTGCAGGATGCTCTGGACGGCCGAGTCGGATGCGGAGATGTAAAGGCCGACAGGTAAGCGGATCCGGCCGGCGCTCAGTGCCGCTTATTCATGGCGGCGCCCGTCCAGACGCGTCTGCGATCCCGACGGGCGAGATTCATCAAGAGGCCTGCGATGTGTAAGGACGCTTGTCAGTCAGTGGCCCGCGGGGGGCGTTGGGACGGGTTGACTCATCGTCGTGCAGGAATTGCGGGCTCCGCCGTCGTCACGGACTTGGACAAAGCTCTGAATGCCATGGGCTGGTCGCACAGGCTCCTCCTTGCTTGTTGGTGTGGTGGGCGACGGGCTTCTCCTCCACTGTGCGCAGGGTGGGCTGGGCGCATGGTGATGCCAAGCCCGCAGGAGAGATGGCATCCATACACGGAAAGGATGACGTCTCCGGGTACCGGGCGATGACGTCGTGCCTCGACCCGGTCCTCCACGAGCAGAAAACGGCCCCGGCCGGTTCGACTAACTTTACATACATACTCATCACCGGCACCCTCCTGATACCGCTCAGCACTCCCCTATCCAACACCCCTCCCGTCCCTCTCCACATCGCCCTACCGGGCCTCTCACACCTCTGATCGTCCACCATGTCTACCATCAAGAGGGTGTTATCCAGAGTCGTCAGCACACATACTCGCTCTCTCTCCAAGGGAAGCGGGAAGGATAGTCCATCTAGCTCCACCAATGGCGAACCCAAGTCACCCATCAAATACTTTACAAACGGCCACGCCAAGAACCTGTCCGAAGAACCCGTCCAAGCCGACACTGCACCCGAGACGCACCAAGCGCACGAGAATGGCTCGCCCGTTCCGAGGCCTACTAGCACCTCCCGCAGCCGAAGCCTGTCCTTCACCGAGTTGAAAGAAGACAGAAAGGCAGAGCGAGAGGTCAAGGATGAGGAGGAGCGTCGTAGACGCAAGGAGCAGATGCAGAAGGCACATGACGAGGTGCGTCCCTTCAAACCTCTTGCGACAGTCGGTTCTTACGCCCCGTTGTCCAGGATCCCTACAGGGATAATTGGGGAGATAAAGAGTTGAACGCCTCACAATCGCGCTCAGGTATGTGATCGTCTCTACGAACCTGAAGCTCGTGGTGATTCATACTTTTCTCGCAAACCTCATCTAGATCGTCCCCTCGACAAGCTTCGCGATTTCGCCGACAAGAAAGAAGGAGACAGGGTTGTTTTCCGTGCTCGCGTCCACCACATCCGTGCATTAGGTACGACCGAATCCCGCCTCATACTTTGCGTGACTTGACCGGACGGTCGCAGGCACAAAGATTGTCTTCCTGATCCTCCGCCACCAGTTCACCACGATACAGGGCGTGCTCACTGAGGAGCCGGAGAAAGTCTCACAGATTATGGTTCGTTGGGCCGAGGGCATCGCACGAGAGTCGATCGTTGTTGTAGAAGGCGTCATCCAACGACCGCCGCCGAACCAGGAGCAGGTGCACGGCACGACCATCCACCAGTATGAGGTGCATATCGAGAAAGTACGTTGTTTCGAGTCTTAGTCCATGCCCCTATCAACGCTCACATATGTGCAGATATTTGTCATCGCAGCTCCGTCAGAGGCGCTTCCATTCCAGGTGGAGGATGTTTCGAGACCGAAGGAATACTATGACAGGGCAAGTCCTCATCGCTCCCCCAGCATCAGCGAAGCTGACCACAGACATGTGGTGCATACAGGAAGACGCCCATTTCGTCCGTGTGGGCGAACGTACACGTCTAGATCATCGTGTGCTAGATTTGCGCGTAAGAGCGACTTTCAATCTACTTGCGCATCATGGCTCACCTGGCCGTAGTCCCCAGCTGCACAATCTATCTTCCGTATTCAGGCCGGCGTCTGCGAACTCTTCCGCTCGTTCCTCGTCGAACGAGGATTCACGGAGATTCACTCCTCGAAATTTCAGGGCACGTCAACAGAGTCAGGTGCAGCCGTCTTCAAAGTCGACTACTTCCGTCGCCCGGCGTGCCTCGCGCAGAGTCCGCAGCTCGCCAAGCAGATGTGTATCGCCGCCGACATGGAACGGGTCTTCGAAATCGGCCCCGTCTTTCGGGCAGAGAACTCGAACACGCACAGGCACCTGACCGAGTTCACGGGTCTCGATATTGAAATGGCGATCGAAAGCCATTACCACGAGGTGTTGGACACCCTCGACGAGTGCTTCAAGTTCATCTTCAAGAACCTGCTCACTCGATTCCGGTCTGAGGTGCGTATCACTCCCGATCCCTATGGGCTATTTCTGCTCACTGCGCCGATTCCTGTAGATCGACACCGTGAAAAAGACGTTCCCTTCCGACGACGTCGTTATCCTCGACGAGACGCCCCGCCTGAAGTTTGCTGAGGGCATTCGGATGTTGAAGGAATCGGGCTGGAGAGAGGAAGACGGCAGCGAGCCAGATGAGTATGAGGACCTGAGCACGCGCGCTGAGCAGCGCCTCGGTCAGCTCGTGAAGGAGAAGTATGGCGCGGACTACTACATCCTCGACAAGTTCCCGCTGGACGTGCGGCCGTTCTACACCATGCCTGATCCCGAGAACAACGTGAGCGCTTTTTTATCTGCGACGCCTTCCGATCCGCGTCCCTAACCGGATCGCAGAAATTTTCGAACTCGTATGATATCTTCCTACGTGGGGAGGAGATCCTGTCGGGAGGCCAGCGTATCCATGTCGCACCCTTCCTCGAGCAGCGGATGCGCGAGTCCAACATCGACCCGGACACGATGAAGGAGTACGTCGACGGCTTCAGGTGGGGCTGCCCTCCGGTGAGTTTTCGTGCCTCGTGTGTCTCCGTCGCACCAGCTGACCTGCGCCCAGCACGGTGGAGGAGGTGTCGGTCTCGAGCGACTGGTCATGCTGTTCCTGAAGCTCGGGAACATCCGCTGGGCCAGTCTGTTTCCCCGCGATCCGCGCAGCTTCGTGGTGCGCAACCACGACCCGCAGGAGGCTGCAGCCATTGCTGCGAACTCGCTCATCTTGCACGGCCCCGAGTCGTCGACGTTCCAGCCGGGCAAGAGGCACGGCGAATTGCCGCCGCTCGAGAATGTGCGTAGGCGGATCATTCATACCCCTAGCAGTCGACTAATGTGATATTCAACAGCTTATCGCGAAGTACGGGGACGCGACCAACACTAGCTGGGTGGATCCCTCCTGGACGATCTGGCGCGATAAGGCGACTGGGGCTGCAGTCGGCTACATCCCCCAGAACGGCTTCGCGGTCATCTTCGGAAACCCTCTTTGTGAGGTCGACCAGATCCCGCGCGTGGCCAAGGCGTTCCTCGCGTTCTTGCAAGAGGAACACCTCAAGCCCGTGTGGTGCTGCGTGGACAAGCAGACTGAGAAGTACCTCGCGGAGGACCTGGGCTGGGGCGCGGTGATCGCCGTCGCAGAGGAGCGCATCAACCCTACGGAGACGGATCCGGCGGAGCACGACAAGACCGTGCGCCGAAAGATCCACCGGGCGGAGCGCGAGGGTGTGAAGGTTATCGAGGTCGGGCAAGAGATGGACCCCAGCGTGAAGGAGCAGCTCGAGCAGCGGTGTAAGGAATGGGAGGCGAACCGGAAGGGCACGCAGATCCACCTAACGGGCGTGCGGCCGTTCGACGACATGCACCACCGCAGGTACTTCTATGCGGTGGACAAGGACGGCAAGGTGCGTTCTCGCCTCATCAGCGGTTCCTTGCAGAGTCGATCCGAGAATGCTGACGGCGTTGTCGGACATAACAGATATGCGCCTTGGTCGTCCTTGCGCAGCTCGCGGCGAAACACGGCTTCCAGATCAAATGGGCTCTCGAGTTCCCGGGGGCGCCGCTCGGCGCGATCGAGTATATTCTCGCGTACGTCATCAAGAAGCTGGGCGACGCGGGTGTGAAGACCGCGACGTTTGGGGCGGGCGCGACCGGCACGCTGCAGGCGGCAGATAACATCCACGGCTTCAAGGTGAAGACGCTCGAGAAGGCGTACAACGGGCTGTCGGCGACGTTCCACTTGACGACCAAGGGTGACTTCAGGAGCAAGTTTGGGACGTGGCACGATCCGGTGAGTGTTCCTTGGATTGGATGATGAAGGGGGTAGGGGGAGATGAGACGCTGACGCGCGCGCCTTGCAGTTGTACATCTGCTACCCGAAGGGCGGGCTCGGCATGAAGGGCATCGAGGCTGTCATGGCCATGCTCCAGAAGCCAAAGTAAAGAATAACTTCAGACAACGCGGTGGGGGTGACGACGATCACGCGTGCGTCGGCCTGCTACGACTGAGCGCATGGGCTGAACGCGACTTTGACGGTTTACTTTATTCCTCATCTCGCATCTCGACAAGTTGTAACCCCCCTCCGTTCATGTGTAATCTTGCTCCCTCGCTCCCACGCTCCAACACGCTTCTCTGTATATCTTGGTGTTCGGGTACGTTACTGTTGCATCGTTACTGGCATACTGGCATATTGTAATCATCATTCTGTATACCTCTTGCGGACTGGATCTGGTGAACTACAGTACCCCACTCCCATATGCTACTGTTGCACACACGTTAGTATGGCATGATCGCATTCATGAGCACCATTGGTATTGTTGTCGCAACATTCGGTTCTTTGTTGTAGAATAGATGTCAACTTTATAATGCTCATGTCCGTCCCTGCAACGTGCCTACACGGTTTTTACTTCTTGCAATGGTTCACCGCTACTCAGAGACACTCAGGTTCGTGCCCTGATTTGCAGTGTTGGGCGCATGCCATACGCGTGGGGCATCGCAGAACCTGAGCGGCTGTGGTGTTGGTCGCAGACTTGGTTTCCACCATAGCCACAGAGGCACATAGCGGCGCTTCCTCATCTGGACATCTTTGGATCATCGTCAATGTCGAGGACGCGCATCTGCCACTTCGGCCCCGAACTCTATCTCCCCTCTCACCGTTCCTTCTGCTCTACGGCATTCAATCATCCACTTCGTGTGTTACCTTGGCTGCGGCCCTGGCTCGTGAAGGATGATAGAACCATGCAAGGAATCTTCCGGAGACCCCGTCGCCCTTCAGTCGCTGACGTCTGACTTTCGCTACCTATAGGCCCTGCGCTCGAAGCTGCGAACGAGTATGTCTGGCCCCGGGCATCTTGTTGAACTGGTGGTGGCTACGGAGTTCTTCTTTTACTGTTGATCATGTAGCTGAGATGGAGACGTGGAGACGTATTTGCGTATAAGTATGGATGCCTTCAGACTGCAAACATTCAGACTACTGCGTCCGTCCTGCTTTGAACTCCGTGCACAACACCGTCTAATTGACTGATCAACCGATCGAAAAGACTTCAATGGCTGCCATGGAAGCTGCACAAATTATCACGCTCGTTGCAGAGTCGTGAGTACTACCGCGGGTACTTCCTCCTTGATACCATGCTGATCTCGGCGACTACCCAAACAGGACTATTTCGAACTACATCTCCCTTGCCATTACTTGTACATCCACCGCTCATGCACACTTCGCCTGTCACTGACGCTACTTCTCTAGCGCTGCTGGCGTATGAGTGGGTGATCGGACTGGGCAAGGAGGTCAACCTCTTTTGGAGAGAGAAGGTCACTGGAGCCACCGTGCTGTTCCTCTTGAACAGGTATGCGCCTCTGGTGTACATGCTCTCCAGCTATTCTGGATCTATGGCGGTCACGGACAAGGTGGGTTGCTGTGTACGCTCTGCGAGCACATCGACACTTACGTACAGCCGCAGAGGTACTCGACCCCTTCTGTCTCTTTTGAGATGGTCGCTTGCTTACACTGAGCTGTCGAAAGCTGCAACGCTTCGGTTATGACCTCATTCGCTCTCGATAACCTTCAATACGTGCCGTGGGCGTGTAAGTATCAGCTCCAACTTACGAACGCTGAAATATACAATCTGTTGATGCATCCCCTTGCAGTGTTCTCCAGCCTACGTGTGTATGCACTTTGCGGAAAACGATGGGTAGCCGCGATGCCCGTGCTGGTGTTCTCCGTGATCCCGATCGGTATCAATCTGGTGAGCGGAATTTGTGACATGCATTCGCACACATGCTACTACCCGTTCCTTGTAGACCCACTTCTACTGGTCTCATGGAGAGTACGTTCCTGTCTGGGGATGCCAGACCGTTGTCGCTGTCTCCCCCGCCCTCTCTTCGATGTAAGTTCAATCATCTGTCTCCGTCAGGCCAGTGGCTGATGTTTCCAGCAGATGTGCGTATGTCAGACGTTCTTTGACCTTGTTATCATGAGCGCCCTAACTCCAATGTAGTTGCTATTGTCAACCGGTCGTCCTTGATCATTGCAAATGCGATTGATGTCGTCGTTACATGGTATACGACCTATAACACAGCAGCCATCGCCCGTTGCTCGGGCAGAAACGTGCCATCTATCGCCCAGCTACTTCTAGTGAACGGTATGTTTCATGGTCGCGCAAAACATCCCCTTCTGATTGAGTGATAATTAGGAACGATCTATTTCTTGTCAGTCATCCGAAATCGCCAAACAACAAGTCACTGACCACGTGGTCTGAATTCGTCATCAGAGTACTTCTTGTCCTGAACATCCTTCATCTTACATTCACTGTTCTCTCCGTACGTTTACATAAGCTCACAAGTGATTTTGTGCCGCTTACCCTAACGCCTACTACTAAGATCACCGTCAACATACAACAGACAAGCTACATCGTCTCCTTCACCGAGCCGTAAGTCTCCCTTTTGATCACTTCATATAGACCGTTGCGAGATTCACATCCACTTCATGACAGCATCACGGCGATCCTCGTCTCGCGCTTCATGTTCGATCTTCAGAAGGTGAAACAGCGCACACAGCATCGTAGCGACCCGTTCGGAGACGCCACGGTTTCCGCGCCTGGTTTCAATCGCGTTCTGGGCTCTATCGGATCTGTGCTAGATTCTTCCGACGTATGGCGTGTGTGTTCAACATTAGAGTCAGATACACCAGAGGTGGCTGTCACAGAATACGGAGTCGATGTCTTTGGAAAGCACGAGGTGGTGGTTATGCTTGCCCCCACTGTATCGAGGAGTTCGGACGTTGTCTGATCTTTCATTCGCTAGCGTTGAAAGTGATAGATCGACATTGAAATGTCGGTGTGCCCATACTATGTGTACATTAGTGGGATCAAGTTCATACATAGGGTTTCTGAAGGAATCACAGCTCCATTATAGCGACTGTACTTGAGGACCACCGCGTGTTGGCCAGCGTCTGGCCCTCGAGGCCTATCATACTCTCCGCACTCAGTCGGCATCGACGGGGTTCCAGGTCACCGATCCCGCCTTGCCCTTATCCAATGCATCCAGCGCTGCCATGTCTTCATCGCTTAGCTCGAAGTCGTAGACCTGGGAGTTTGACAAGATTCTTTCTCGATGGGACGCCTTCGGAAGCGGGACGAAACTGTAGAATGCAGGTAGTGAGCGTTGTACTTCCTGGAGGCACGAGTCCTCGTACCCATGCTGAAGAGACCATCGAACAGCGATTTGCGCGATGTCCTTGTTGTACTGCGACATTCGTGTAAGCGTCAACCAGCGGAGGAAGCACGCAAGACAGTCGCGCACCAGTTTCGTGGTGCGTTGCAACACCGGACCGCCGAGCTTGCTGCGAGCCAAAGGGCTATATGCTTCCACTACGATGCCGTTTTCCTGGCAGTACTTCACAATGGGTCTTTGTTGGCACAAAGGGTGCAGCTAACGATCGGCGAGTGCGTCAAATGGTGTCAGTACAACTGCTTCAATAGAGGGTGACGTGCTGGGGAGCACCTCGATCTGGTTTACGGAAGGAAGCTCCAGTCCTGCAGCGCGTATCTCGTCTATATGCTTTCCGGAGCTACGCAGAAGATTCGACAACTGTCAGCATTCATTGATTCTGAGTGCCAGAGATGGCAAGATACGGACTAGTTCGAAACGCCAATTGACTTGACCTTCCCAGCGTTCTTCGCGTCGATGAGTGCGCGCCAGGTACCGAGGCGCTTCTCCTGCCCCGAGAGCGGGCTATGTATCAGGTAGAGATCGAAATAGTCTGGCCAGCCAGCGAAAGTGCAAGTCAGCCGAAGCTCCGCCGCTGGCGTCCGGATGCTCCTCACCATAACCGAATTTCTGCAGGGAGTCGTCCACGGCACGGAGGGTGTCCTCGTACCCATGGTCGGTGGCCATAACTTTGGAGGCTGCTTCTCATTGAGCATTGCTAGGGGGTGTGATGGCCCCATGAGGTAACTCACTGACAAAGATTTCCTCCCTGGGGATTCCGCTTTCTCGGATAGCCCGACCGACTTCTTCCTCTTTCTTGTTCCTCTTTCTTGTAATGTCTCGCGGTGTCAAAGTGCCTTCGTGCGATCGTTTAGCATATCCGTGAGTCGACGTTATGAACCATGATGTGGTAGTGCCCACCTATATCCATATTTCAGAGCCGCGACACATGCAGAGACGCAGTCTGTTGTCTCGGCGACCCCCAGTCCGAGTATGGGTATATCATGTCCTGTACGTGGTTGAGTAAATGAACTTGATATACGTGTGGTTGTGGCACACATACCGGTCGAGAGACGGATATTCGTCGCGAGGGATAAGGCGTTCCGCGCCGACATTCTAACAGGCAGCTCAGTTCAGATGGGATTGCTGACAGGATCATGGGCACATCGTGTATATAAGCCATACGGGTCTCCCGGCGAGCAAGTGGGGCGCTCTCTAATCTTTAACCGGCTAATAATACTTCCTCTCAGTTCTGTTTCGCGATTCGGTCTTGTAGTGGGTCAAGAGTGCACCGTTATGCACAACACATCGTCAATCTCGTTCATCTACGTACCATCTCACGAAGTAGGATGTCCTCAATCATATCAGACAGCAGCACGGCTTATCGATCAGACCAGTTAATTGTCTCTGGATCACTCCAAAGCCGTGACGCATATTCCACCTCATGCGGCATCGACTGGGTTCCAGGTGACTGAGCCTTCCTTGCCGAGGTCGAGCGAGTCGAGGGTCTTCAAGTCTTCAGTGCTGAGCTCGAAGTCGTACACTTGCGCATTAGAGACGACACGTTCGGGGTTAGCGGACTTCGGGAGCGGCACGAAGCTACAAGCAACAAAACTCAGGCCTACGGCCATGTACTCAATAGATTCCTGAGGCTTACCCGCGCTGCAGGGACCATCGAACGAGGACTTGTGCAGGGTCTTTGTTGAACTGTGCAGGAAACTAGTGATCTGCAGGGCTTGGTATACGGGAATGCCGTTCATCTGTACCTTCTTGCCAATATCCACGATGGTATCGTTCCATCCCCCACGGATCAGCGGTGTGTACGCCTCGATAACGATGCCATGCTTTTGGCAGTATTCCACAATTTCTTTCTGCTGGCAGAATGGGTGAAGCTGGCGAGCACCGTAAGCCGATGCATTCCTAGTAGCCGCGAGGGCTATAATTTGGGACGGACCTCGAGCTGGTTTACCGAAGGTGTCTCCAGTCTCGCTTCTCTGATCTCTTCCAGGTGCTTCACACCACTAGGTAGAGCGAACCAGGCGGTCACCAAAATCGGGCGAACGCATATAGTCTGCGGAATGTGATTACGCACTAGTTGGAAACACCGATGTTGTGGACCTGTCCCTTGTCCCGCGCCGCAATGAACGCCTTCCACGCCTCCAGGCGTTTCTCCTTCCCGGACAAAGGACTGTGGATGAGCAGCAAGTCGATATGTCCTACACATATAAATTCAGTTCACGCGACCACACATGTACTGGTGGAAGGACATACCCAGTCCTAACTTCTGAACTGAGTCCTCGATAGCCTTGGGAGTCACATCGCTGCCGTGCTCTTTGCTATCGACCTTGGACGCTATATGCGTGCAGCGGTCAGACCAAAGCATAAGCGCGTGTCACAAGGTAGATAACGCACTGACGAAGACCTGTCCACGGGGCACGCCGCTCTCGCGCACGGCCTGTCCAACGGCTGGCTCGTTACGGTACATGCGCGCGGTGTCAATGTGCCTATGTAACGTCAGAGCATATGCCATGATGTTGCTATCGTGCATATATGCGCACCTGTACCCATGTTTCAGGGCGGCAAGGACTGCAGGCTTGGGATCCTCGTTCTTGTAGACCCCCAGTCCGAGACGGGGAAGCGAGGGTCCCAGGTGCTGTCCTGGTTGTGCGTGTGCACTGGCATAAAAGGGGAGGTTTATGACAGAGTCAATCCTGAGATCTTCGGATGCCATCGTGCAGTTGTGCTGGATCACGGCGAAACGACGGTTCCTGAGGCTGTCACTGATATATATCTTCGGGATTGCTTACATGACGGGAATATAAGCAGGAGCATGACATGAGCGATGACGTCATTGACGGCTATGCCCGGTGTTGCTACTTACTGCAGATGTGAACCCACACGTCACCGCGTGAAGCGCCAGATCACGGAGGTTGGGGAACACGGAGAGGATGAGCACATTACCGCCACATTCCCAGCTTGTTCCCACCACATTCCGCAGGTTTAGAGGATGTCGTGGTATTAACTGCCTTCCGCTCACATTCCGACCATGTTCCCCACATATCACTTAGACATTAGACATTCCGCACCCTGTGTAACATGGGATCAAATAGGATATACGACTTTGTAGCTTATTATTCATATCCATTCTTGGTGCCCGGCTTGGCACCTAGTATTCCTCCCGATATTGGCAGCCAGAACGAATTAGATCGAAATGAATATATTCAAACGGCGACTCTTCTACGCTACGTCTAGACTTCTCTATATATCATACAGACCGGCCCAATCAACCCTGACCTAATCAACTCGTACCCATAGCCGCCAGCGCAGTGACACCTACTTACAATTGGACATCAGACACAGCTGAGATGGCACGCGCAATACTGAAGATATGTGCATATATGCACTCACCATGTCGGTAATCGAGTTCTGCTTGAACAGGATTAGCAGTGCACTGTAATGTTGAATCTGGATACTCACAGTCTTGATCGATGATGATCGATGAATGTGGGACAACCTGCTAGATGCCATCAGACTTATACTACTTCACACGCAACACTAGAGACGTACTATTGCCCTAATCAACATATGCCCGTATGAGAGAACACCTGCCTGTCATCCGAGAGTCAATGGTCAGTACGTACCACTTAAGGGGGAGATAGGCATACAGAGGGGATGCAAGAAGTACGAAGTCAAGATGTGAATAGATACAATGGCAGGTCGATATCGGACCATGCGACGACGTCATCGCGGTCGGATAAGTGATTTTGGGCAGGCAAGTCCCCCTTGCAATTGAAATCTGCAGAAGCGGTTGGGGATGTTGAGGGAATCTGGAGAGGATGTGCATGTTCCCAGCAGATTCCCATCAAGGGGGAATTTACTGGGGAATCCGTGGGTAATATGCGTGGAATACGCAGATTCCCTGCATGTTCCCTGCCACCGTAATCTGGCGCTTCACGCGGTGCGTTCCGAACGTCTTCAGATCTGCTCACCGACACAACCCACCGCATACCGAGGATCAGAGGGAGAGGATTAAGGAGTGAAAAGAATGCAATCATGCTACAGTATACTCGCACAAAGAGAACGTTTCAAGCATCTGATGATGATTGAATTCGCCACACCTTCACAGTTCCGTCCGCGCTCGCAGTGATAAGCTCTCCAACTTCGATTGGGTGGTGCTCAATCCAAGTGATGACCCTGTCATGCACCTTGGGCGGGGGGCTGGGCTGCAGCGATGCCGCCTTCGCGTCCCACGCTGGACATCAGCTTTGTCCTTAAATACTGGAGAAGCGGATGATAGTACGTACATCCACGAGGTCCCATGCCCAGACCTTCCCGTCCTCGTCCCCACATACAACGCTGGCCTCCCCATGCCCGAAACAGGCGCGAATGCGGTACGACGCACTCGCGTGGCCCTTGAAGTCGTTCAGCATCTTTCCTGTGGACATGTCCATGAGGCGAACGTGCGCGTCAAGTGCCGTCGCGAGGTATGTCTGGTTGTCTTGTGAAGGCACAACAGCTGTCACAGGGTCTGGAGAAGTGTGGGTCAGTGAAATTCATATCCTGCAATTTGCAAGGATGAAAGGATGAAAAACATACTACCAATGAAGTCACTACGCAGCTCACTCATTCGAAGGTCGTATGTTCGTACATAGCCGTCCACAGATCCAGTGCAGATGTACGATCTGCCGACGTGAAGAGCTTGGACAGCGTCGCGTGCCTCTTCGAGCGTTTGGATAGGTTGCCGGTTCTGCGACCTAAACCGAGACAACGGTCGGCGGCTCGATGTGCGAGCCATAGACATATCTACGCACCTTAGGTCCCACAGCCTAACGGTGGAGTCGTACGACCCTCGAGAAGTCTAAGCATCTCAGGCCTTCCTCCCGCGCCCCGACCAAGACAAACACTCACCACTAGCAAGCACCGTCGCGTCCTCGTTGAACTCCACCGCAAAGATCTTGCTCATATGCCCCGAAATCCTCCGTATCGTCTGTCCCGTCATTACATCCCACAAGAACACCTGCCGGTCCCCTCCCGACGATGCGAACCGGCTGTTGTCGTGTGCCCTGTCGCCAGCCGAGGGAACGCGTTAGCCCAGAGCATACGCGCCACATCACCAAGCAAAGACACGTACACTGAGATGGAGAGCACTTCGTAGCCATGCGCAGCGTAGGATTTGATCTCATTGCCTAGGTCTGGGTTCCACAGTCGAATGGTGCGGTCCTGTCCGCCTGAAAGGACGTACTTCGCAGTGCCCTTGGCGTACCGCGCGACGTGTACAGGCCCCTTATGGTTGGAAAGTGTTTTATGCAAAGCTCGAGGGGTGGGCGCGGGCCCGCGAGAGGGTGCCATACTGACGGTGAGCTGGGTGACAAAAGCTGCCAGGGGGCGTGGTTAGAGCGCCGCTCGTGGGGCGGTGGTGCCATATGCTGATGTGACCAACGCTGCTTAGTCACACTGTGACTCACGTGGGGCCCTGCTCAGCGCTCAGGCTTGGCGACCCCCAGCATTCGATATCAGGGAGCGACTCCTGTCATGCTCGTGAGGCTCAGTGTTGACATGGCTGGTCAGTGGAACTTGTTTGCGGGGCCAGGAGGAGAGTTGCCTGTAGTCGCAGACGCACGCTTGTATGCAGCCGGCGGCCCCGAGTGATCGCAATGCCGCATTTGGTCAGTTCGTACTCAACATACAGCCCCAACGTAGAAAGAACCTTCACTCTCTTGATCTCTACCCCGCTTCGTCTACATAAGGAAATCAATGGTTGAGCTACTAACCACATCCCAATATCTCCGAACACTGCAGGACAATCGGTGAAGTGACGAGGTATCCCACCTATGAAACAATATAAATATTGGTACGCCATGACAGGAACACTACTGGCCCCGATTCGATGTCGTCACCTCAGCGCTAGCCATCCTGAGACACAAACCGTCCGCATAGGGACTCATGAAACTCGAGCTCCAAGCGGACTCTGGAATACCATGGGTTCGCAATCCTGAACTTTTGCGCCATACCATCGTTCATGTTAGGAGCTCTGTAGCCGTGGAGGTCTTCACATGATATATCCGATATCTACGGGAACAACAAAGCAGCTCGCTGCGGCTGCACCGGAGTGTATCACCGAAGGTATGTTGCAGGAGCAGGAGTCCAGGCCAACGGCAGCAATGAAATGACGCGTTGATGACAGACGGGGATGAGTTTACTACCGAGTGGAGGGCGGGTTACCTCTGAAACGCGTGCATCATTGTGTGAACTATGGGCCGCGGTGCAAAAGGTCGAGACCTCCCTCTAGGCAGCATCTCGCCGGAGAAGGCACCACGGACATGGACATAGCTCACTGTCAGGCTTTTGTATCCGCAGAGCGTCCTGATCCCACTTTCCATGCCAGGTCCTTGACACCATGCTTAAGTCGAATCGTTGGAAGCGCCTTTCCCCTCACTGGGATGACACAACGATGCATGAACTTGTCATGTTCTGGCACAGGCCTAGAGTGGGGAATGCCTCAGTATCTTGAGCACCTTTTTAGGCGAATCCTGATTGTCAGACAGAATGGCGGAATTAGAGCAAAGGCCCGTGCACGTCTAAAGAAGAAATATATTACCGCCGCACTCCCCGACAGAATCATCCGCTTCCTAGTCGACCGGGTGAGGATACGGAGCACTTTTCACCCGCAAATGATGCTTGTTCCCGCCGTGCTCTCCAGACCAAGAGTGCCGACCTTCCTTGGGACGTCGATTTTCCGTAGAATTTTTCGGAACCTGCAAGTCGTGCGTGTGCTCTTGAAACAGACAGCACATGACCATGATAGCGTTCACCGCCTTCTTAATACAGGAGCCCCATGTGACGACGTGAGTCTCTTCCTTGCACAGGGTGTTGTATGTGTCGATTATCCTTGAAAATGAAGCATATCAGAGACAGGGCATGACCCGATAGAATGCTCGTCGTCCTCTGCGGACTTGCCATGAGCCGTCCCGTGAGGGTAATCCAAGTACCGGCGCTAAGACGGAACATATCAGGCCAGCGCTGGGTTTCTTGTCACCCATCATCCACTGTAAATCCTGCGCCATAGTAGGGACTGACATTCCTGTGGGGCACTGAGGACCCGCAAGCTCAAAGATTATAAAGCACGCTGTGGCTTTCGTCATCAATCATGTCTAACCCTTACCCCGCCTTGCTACTACCCGGAGGGACGGAGGCACCTTCGGTCCCCGTCAAGCAGTACACCTGCTGCAGAGTTACAGAGAAGAGAGTTGGTCAAC
This sequence comes from Dichomitus squalens LYAD-421 SS1, assembly GCF_000275845.1. Lineage (NCBI taxonomy): Eukaryota > Fungi > Basidiomycota > Agaricomycetes > Polyporales > Polyporaceae > Dichomitus > Dichomitus squalens. The sequence goes on along the minus strand of NW_006766902.1, from coordinate 316,382 downwards.
AGGTGCGCTCTCAGTGGCTCGTTCTGATGAACAACACTGACCTTCCCAAGGAGCATCACGCCCCCGACTGCCCCACCGCCCATCCCCCTCCCTCTACCGCGCAGCTCCCACCCGAGATCTGGAAGATCGTTTTCGATAGCCTCGCCGACCCTTCTGACCCCAACATCGCTCCCACCCTAGCATCCTTAACGCGCGTATGTCACTTCTTTCGAGAAGAAGGGGAGGCCGCTCTCTACCGTGATGTGTCCGTAGGCCCAAGCATTTCTCAAGTCCGCAAATTCCTGGAGACAGTAGGTGGAGACAGGGAGCGTGCGTCTACCGTGCGATCGTTGCGCCTCGATATCCCCGATGTTGCGTACGGAGTACCCCCCCTCCCCGCAGCCGCACGAAGCTTCATTGGGGACACGGCCCGCCACCCAAACATCGCCCTCGTTGATGTCGGGACGATACAAGCCCTCCGTCCGTCCATGGAAAGCATGTTCCGTCACGCCGTCAACCTCGTCGACCTCCGCTTCCCCGCGCTAGAGGACTTCCCAGGTATACTCCACGGAGCAACATTCCGCCTGTGGTCGCTGACGACAACCGGCATGGCGTTTGGCGTACTCCACCAATGGGAGAACTCGGTCCCCCCGGCGCGGGATAGCAACTGCTATTCCATGTACAGTCCTGTCGAGAAGCTGCGATCCCTTCGGATACTCGACCTGGACTTGAAGGGCATATGGTGCTCGGCGAAGAGTCTCCACACGACGTTCTGCCAATATTCTATCACGCACCTGACTCTTAGGGGCACCGCAGACCGTTCCCTCGCGGACGATCTCCTTCCTCTGATGGCCGAGCGCCTCGTATCTTTCAGACTAGTCCTCGCCGCGCGCGACCAGGAGTTACTTCCTTGGACGGACATCTGGCCCACGCAGATTCTTGGAAATACCGAGTTGCCCGCCCTGAAGCACTTCGAGCTAGATGAATCCGCAATTCAGTACCAAGGCGTGAGCATTCGTCTCGAACGGCGCACACACGCGATACTGACCTTTCGCTTTGCCCTGGCAGCATCCATCGCAGCAAGCGTTCATCCCCTTCGATCATTCCTGGAAGGCAGCATGCCCAGTCATCCAGACATTCGTCTGGAGACCATCTGCGTACCATCTACAACTATTCCGCGTCGGAGGGACATCCCGGTCCCGTTTCCACGACGCTCTTCCTGGGTACAACACTGCGCTCTTCGCCAGTTGGCCATCGTTGGAACGATTCGAACGGCCTAGGCTGGAGATGGGACTCGACAGCTATGCTACATGCGTGGCCTACACCCGTGGGGAACGAGGCGGTCTTGTCGAAGAGGTTACCGAGTTTTCTGAGGATCTGTGGAGAAGAGCTTGATTATACGGAAGTGAATGTGTAATACTACAGATGGCTTTCGAGCTTACCGAGAATAGGCGCTCTCATCATCATCAACGTCTGCTTCCCATTCCTTACCCTTTACTGTCGTGAACGGACGTGAACACAATCCACCAGGGGGCATCCGGACGGGTATCCAGCGCACCAACCCGAGAAGTGTAAATCAGGACCCCGAGCACTATGGCTTGGGAGGAGGACCTCTAACCGAGCGGGCCGTCAGACACTAGCCGCCCGTACCTTGTGAAGAGACCACGTTCAGCAAAAGTACCGTCGCGAATCGAAATTCAGGCTAGCTATCCATTGGGGCACTGCATGAGTCCAGATATCTGACTGTCTCTATTGGATACACTTCAGGTCATATCATCAAATGCGGCGCTACGATACTTGAGCTAACCTATCCGACTAACGTTCAGGCAAGCCCAGGACTTCGAGCTGAAGCGCTCACTCCTAGCCAACAACGCGTTGCAAGTCTCACTATGAAACATGGATACAAGCGAGCCAGAAGAGCTATGATCAGATTTCCAGTACATCGATGGACGGGCGTGTGCTGCGAGTAAATCGCGTAGTATTGCCCCTCTTTCACACTGAAAGTCCGAGCCGGGTTGCTAGCCCTTGAGGATATTGCACATATTGCTTGTATCACCTTCGAATTACTCCTATCAAGCTCCGTGTAATTTCACTATTAAACTGTCCTCCGCCGCTGATTCCTCGTTGCAGCGCATGTGCGAGCACATCGAAGCTGCTCACTGGCCCAGGATCCACTCGGAGGTCCTATAACTGAGGGACTTGTCTCAGATCAGGAGGGCATTGCTCCGAAGATTTTCTCCAGCTCATGACAGCCAAGCACATGGGTATCGGGTCAAAGGACCTCCGACCCATGCATAAGCACAATGGGCACGCAGTACCATCGACACTGGCACGCACTCTCAATGTACCAGAGCAGTGGCGGCAGCTCGACCGGTCACAGGCGCACTTATTTTACGCAAAGACAAGACTTCTTTCAGGTGGAGTGCCACACGTAGAGACATTGTGGCCGAACGTGGTTGGTGGACCATCAAGTGAGATCAGGGACCCCGATCACCGATTGGAGAGTTACGCCGGCAGATCGCAGAGACGCCGCATGCAATCCACCCAGTACGAAGCAACATAGAATGTTTCAGTAGGGCAACTTATCGTACCTAATGGTGCGACAATTGGCCGGTTGCGCGAAGAGAATCCCTATCAGAGCTCTGGCACGAAGCCTCGGGCACACCGGGTCCGGCCATCGACCCCGCACTAACCATGGTGGCATCCTAGACTTACCGAGGACGTTCCTTATCCATTGTCATCCAGGTATGTGTAAACTGCTATATTGGAGAACTGCTTCTGAAAAGCTCCGTGCTTGCTGCCTTGCTGGTCACGTTATTCTTCGATGAAGACCTTCGAGTTTGCCGTCATGCCTACTCATCCGCACTCCAGAGTAGCCCAGGACCATGAAGACAAAGTCGAGTCTACAAGTGTTGAATCACAGTGCTATGGAATCTGTTCGGGGAAGTAGACCTGAGCGTACAGACTATAGACGTGCTGAAACTTCCTAACCTAAGGCCCCATTCGGTACGTCAGATAGGACTCATTAGTGTAAGGTTGGTTTGCCAGCCAAAATCACCGTAGCCGTTCAGTGATGGGAGCGGGGCTCTGAGAGGCTACGGCGGTTTGGCAGGTAAGCTACCCTATCTTGCCCTAACCCGGCGTACCGACCTGGGTTTACGCTTCAGCGGAACTGCTTGAACGCCCTCGGTACTTCCAGTTTTCAGTCAGTCAAGAATATTATTGGGATACTGACCCGAGCATCCTCGCTGTTGTATTCCATGGATACGTGTCTCTCTCTCCACGTACCTCCAGGGCGACAACTCATTAATCCACCTTGCTTCCAAGATATATGACCGAATGCCTTGTTAGCAAAATTGTTGCAGTGACGTGACCGAGGGAAAGTATCCGCCGCGTCTTGTCTATAGTGCCGAGATACGGCTGCAGTTGCCGTTGTTGTCATACTGGACGCTCCGCTGTCATGTTAGAATGTCCTATCGGGGCAGTCATGGTCGCCTCGAAGATCTGCGGGAGTATTCCTGAATAGACATTCGGTCGTATCTGTCTAACTGACTTAGAACTGATGAAGGTCTGCGCATGGACGGGCACGCCGCTCTCGCGCAAAGCCTCCAAATATCGTGCTTGTTGCGGTAGCATCGCGCCATCTCGGTGTCACTAACAACATATACTCCTCAACGACGTCATGTTTTCGTGCGCACCTATACTCGTATTCCCATCGAGGCGAGGACGGCAGGCTTATGCCCGTAGTTTTGCTAGACCCCGTGTCGAGAACAAGGGAGCGAGGGCCTCAGGGAATGTACTGATTCGGCGTCGGGCGCGTGCACATTGGCAAGGAGGTCTGTAAAGGGAGTTCAATGACAGAGTTGATCCTGAGGTCGTTTTATGGCATGGTGATGGCTGTCGGGTCGGTGAGATGAAGACCGTTCACATGAGAGAAAACATAGGGACCAGCAAGGCATGAGTGATGACGTCATGAATGGGGATACCCGACGGTACTAGTACAGGTCTTCCAGAATTTTTTTTCCTAGTACTGATCTATCCGCCGATTGATTCAACGACATGATGAGCATGTGTGATCAAGGGAAAAGATGAAATGCTGCTGTAGAACACTCACAAGAGTGGAGTAGATGAACTTGCTGGGTAAGGACTCCGCCACACCTTCATGGTCTCATTAGCGTCACAGTAATAAGCTTCCCAGCTTCAACCGGGTGGTACTCATTCAGGTTATGACTCGTTCATGCAGTTTGGATTGATAGGACTTTAGGGCGACACCTTTGTGCTAAACGTCGCCCAACCATATCTAACAATGGCCTCCTCCTGCCAGAAACACGGGGGATGATGCATGACACGCTCGCGCGACCCTCGAAGTCGTTCATCCTCTTTCCTGTTGACAAGCTCATGAGGCGGACGTGTGTACCGGACGAAGTCGCGAGGCACAGCCCATTGTTTTGGTGGGTTACGACATTTGCTACGCAACCTAGTGAGATGCTATTCAGAGACACTGATATAGCATGCAGCACGCGACGTGCTGGAGGGAAGACATACTGCCAATGGAGTCACTCCGCAGATCGCCCATCCGGAGCTTGAACTTCCGTACCTCGAGTCGTCCCTACGTGCTCTTCGAGCGGTTGGATCGGTATCCGGTTCTGCGACATATACCGAATCAAAGGTTCGAGAAATCTAAGCATTTCAGGGTTCCTCCTACCCGGACAGGACAGACACTCATTACCGTTGCATCCTCGCTGAGCTCCGCTGCGACGATATTTCTTCCCCTTGTACCCCAATATCTTCCGCATAGTCTGACCCATCATCACGTCCCATTGGAACACCCGCTGGTCCCTTCCTAACGATGCGAAGCCGGCTGTTGTCGTGTGTCCTGTGGACGCCCACAAGAACGCGTACACCGAGAGTAAGGAGACTTGCGCCTAATTAAGGAGTAAAGGTGCGTACACTGATAGAGAAGACTTCGTAGCCATGCATGGCCTGTAACGATCTCAGTGCCTAGTTCCGGGTTTCATACCTGACCAGTGTGGCCTTGACCGGCGCCTGGAAGGACGTATTTCGCAGCAGGCTTAGCGTTATCGTGGGACATGTACGAGACCCCTATTTGGTGAATATTTGATGCAGATTATGTGGGAGCTTGAAAGGCTGCCGTGATGGCAGTTTGTGAGACCGGCCTACCAGACATCGAAGACGATGGTTGTGGCTGAAAGAGAGTTGTCGCACGGCGCGGCCCAGAGGCGCCAGCAAACGCGCTTCCGCGCTCGCCACGCCACAACGTCCAACGAACCCCAATCTTCTACAAGCCAATGGCCCGACCACTACAGCACAGATCCTGACACACCGAGGATGCATCCCACAAGCGTCCATGAGAAGAAAAGTCCGCACTTGGCCCCGAGTCGATCGAAGATGTCGTCATTTCCCAGCGCTACTTTGTTCCGGTGCGCATATGTATCGTCACGGTACCGCACACGGCATTATAAAGGCCTAACCTCCCAGCGGAGGTCCGTCAGTCCGCCGTCTTGATCCCGCGCACCATGTCTTCCACGCACGAAGCCCTGAAGGACGTTGAGGCCTACATTTTTGATGTCTTTGGTACAGTAGTGGACTGGTACGGGAACATCACCGAGCAGCTCGCTGCGGCTGCACCGGAGGGTGGAAATGAAGGTAAGGGCCGCTACACTCACAGCAGTCCGGATCAGTGGTGACAACAAAATGACGCGTCGATGACAGACTGGGACGCGTTTGCTACCGAGTGGAGGACGGGGTACTTCAAACATGCGTGCGTCATCGTGCCATCTATGCGTCGTGAATTAAAAGGCCGAGACTTCGCTCTAGGCAACATGTCTCCGGAGGGGGAGAGGGTGCTACAAACATGGACGTAGCTCACCGACAGGTCTCCGACTTTGCCATTTACGCATAGCGATCCTGATCGCGCTTCCTATGCCAGGTCCTCGACGCCATGCTCAAGTCAGATCGTTGGAAGCACCTCTCCTCCCACTGGGATGACGCAAAGAGGCAGGGACTTGTCATGTCCTGGCACAAGGCACAGGGTAGGAATTGCCTTGTTCTCTTGAGCCCCTTGAAAGGGATCCTAATGTCAGACAGGATGGCCGGATTCGACAAAAGGCCTGTACGCCCTAAAGAAGAATCACATAGTCGCCGCACTCTCCAACGGAAATATCCGCTTCCTCGTCGACTTGGTGAGGATATGGAGCACTGTTCAGCCGTATAGCATGCTGACCCCGGTAGCACTTACCAGGCTAAGAATGCGGACCTTCCTTGGGACGTCGTTTTATCCGTGGATCTATTCGGAACATGCAAGCCGTGCGTCCGCTCTTTGAAACGGGAACCTGGGACTCACATGGCCGCGCCACCCTCTTCTTGATACAGGAGCCCAAGGGTTTATCAGGGCGCGCTACACCATCTCAGCCTCCCAGGAGAGAGATGCGCGATGGTTGCCGCACACCTTTGGGACCTCAGAGCGGCTGCAAAGCATGGGATGAAGACAGTTTACGTACCTAGACCCACAGACGACTTGGAAGACAGAGACCATGTGAAGTGCAAGGCGGAGGGCGGTGAAGTTGACGTTGTGGTGGGCTCGCTGGAGGAGCTGGCAGCACTACTTTGAGCCTATCACAACTGCGCGGCAACGTATGACTTGGAAGGCACTCACCTGGGATCGGTTTATGATACTAGATTGTACTTAGACGAGCTCATTCCATGCCACGGCGTCATCTCTTGCGTCCCTCTCTTCCGCCACACAGCATGATTTAATGACGATGTTTTGTCGCAACCGAAGCAGTTCAGAGACACAGCCCAATTTTACAGTTCCCCCAACCACCCCCTTCGAACGCGTCATGAGCTGTACCGTGAGCGTGGCCCATACCAGCGTTAAGACGAAACAGATCGGACCAGCGCTGTTTCCTTATCGCCGCCCGTTCGCTATAAAGCTTAGGCCATGTAGGTCACTGCAGGTTACTGAGAGCCCGAAAGTGGAATCAGTATCAAGCTACCTTGCGCCGTCTTCACGAGCACTCCCTTCCCCTCTGTCCATCGCGTCGATTCCATCCTGGTAGCGTCGTACCCAAACCCTGAGACGCAAGCGACTTCAGTCGCCGTACATCGCAGTATCTGCTACACCGTGATGTCCGAAGAGGATTATACACAGGTGCACTCTCATTCACTAGCGAGGCTGAGAGGGCGACGCCGACGTTCGTTCCTCAGAAACCCTATGCCGCGGACCGCCCCATCGCCCGCTTGCGTTGCCTCACCATGCGAACCCCATCGGAGGTCTGGAGGACTGTTTTCAATTTTCTCGTCGGTCCTTCTGATCCCAACGCCGCCTCCGACTTAGCCTCGGTGACGCGCGTATGTCTTGTATTCCGAGCAGAAGGGGAGGCCGTTCTCTACCGACACGTAACTGTCGGCCCGAGTGGTCGCCAAACTCGCAAATTCTTGGAGACGGTCGGTGGCGATCGACGGCTTGCGTCCACCATGCGGTCGCTGCACCTCGACATTCCTGACGTCGCATACGGGGCGCCCCAGCTTCCGGCAGTCGTCCGGAGTCTAGTGGGCGACATGGCTCGCAACTACCGGGTTGCCCCAGTGGACGCGGCGAAGATCCAATATCTCCGCGCACCTATGGAGAAGATGTTCCGATACGCCGTGAACCTCGTAGACCTCGACTTCCCCGCGCTCGAAGATTTCCCGGGCGTGCTCTCTTCGGCAACCTTCCGCCTGCGGGACCTGTCCACTACGGGCACCGGGTTCGGCGTGCTTCACGCATGGGAGAACTGGCCTGCTCTCAACTTAGACTTCGATCGGGTTTGCCTGCACACTCCCCTTCGCAAGCTGCGGACCCTTCGGACGCTCGACCTGGACTTGAAGGGAATATGGTGCTCAGCGCGGAGTCTCAACCCGGCGTTCTCCCAATATCACATTACACACCTCACTCTCAGGGGCGCGGCAGACCGCTCCCTCGCACACGACCTCCTCCCCATTGTGGGGGATCGCCTCGTATCCTTCAGGCTGATTCTTGCATCGCGCGACGACACCTTTGAGCCCAGCATGGACCTCTGGCCCACGCAAATCCTCGGAGACGCGAGGCTACCGCTCTTAAAGTACCTTGAGCTAGATGAATCTGCGCATGTGTACCACAGCGTGAGCACCTATCACACCGGCCGAGGTACACGAAGTTTACCCACCCACTTGCTCCCCCTGGCAGTGTCCGTTTCAGCGGGTGTTCGCCCCCTTTGACAACGAACCTTGGTGCGCAGCGTGTCCGGCGATCGAGACATTCGTTTGGCGACCGTCTACGCACCATTTCCGACTATTCGGCCTGGGGCCCCCAGAGGGTCCCTGCTTACAGGACGCTCTTCTCGCATTTCATGCGGCGCTCTTTGCTGGTTGGCGGACGCTAGAACGATTCGAACGGTCGAGCCTGGACGAGAAGCTTGGAGGTTCTGATAAATGGGTTACATGTAGCCGCGCGCGTAAAGCGCTTCTGGTAGGAGAGGTTGTTGAGCGCGACGAGGATCTGTGGAGGAAAGTGTAGTTCTCTGGAAACGTTCTTATAGTACATTATTCACCACCTGTGTATACCGCAATAATGCCATGGAAGAATACTAGTACTTCTCACCTTCATGATCGTCTTCTACGTAAACTTTGGTACCGAGCTTGTCAACATATTTGCAGGTACTAAGGCCGCTAGCCCATATGCGTCATTCGTGATGCATTGTATATACAGTTGCTGAATAGCACAATACATCGCCAACATATGACGTTCCTGGTGCAGGGCGCAGGAGAGGACGCACAGGTGACGGGCCTGGAGAAGGGCGTGAAACACGGCGGGGTCCACACTCTGGCACCCTCGCAGATGACATCGACGGCAGACAAGGGCGACGCGAGCGACAAAGTCCTCCACGAGTCGGGGGGCCGCGTCATGAGGACGAAGAACCGGCAGAAGCGTGCGGTCTCGAAGCCGCCGACCATTGACAGAGTAGGAGGTCCGCGAGGCCACTGGCGGGTGCGTCGTACAGGTAGCCTTCGAATGGGCCTATGTCGTCCTTCCATCAGTCAGTCAACATGATTTCGCCTTTTCCATGGATCATCACCTCGCCCGCCTCAGCGCCTGTACGGCTCGACGGGCCTATCTTGAAGGTTCCGTTGCCTCCGCTTCCAAGTGTCACAAGCTAGACACCATCAATGGTGTCCGACTGCTACAAGCGACGATCGCGTCTCAGGGAGATATCAGTCATGAGGACGATCGAGGCCTGTGTACTGCAGGCTGTGGTGTGAATCTGAATCTTCAGCATTCCGCTCTCCTAGCACCTCGGCATGCATAGCATCGGAGTGCGACGACGAGTTGTCGCTGTGCTGCACCGACGCGAGGTTCTGGTCCATGCGCATGCGCCAGATCCCGCTCGTCTTCGACGGCGAGACACTCAGTGGGCCGTCGATGTCCGAAAACGGCGAGCTGCCAACATGGAAAAAATGCGACTAGATTACCGAGAAGCCCAAGGCCCTGGCTTGGAGACTCTCTACGCTTAGAGTATGATGCGGGGAATTCTTGTCTTTCTGTTCTTCGGGACGGAAGGCGAAGGGTGGTGCACGAGTACCGACAACGTAGTCCGCTACCATACAGAAAGGCAGAGTGTTGTGGCACAAGGCTGGAGACGAACTGAAACAGCTTACCTATTTATTTCTCGCTCGGTGTCTTTGAATGACACCTCCGCATGAAGTCTGCAAAGCCATGTCCGTAGGAATGAATTCGAGCAGAGCGATAGGTAGCCCGGAGGCTACCGGGACACTTGCAGACCTTTACACTAGACACTCAGATGACGGTTGGCATCGCAATGTACGAAAGATGGCTGATATTGTAAGCGAGGGACAGAAAGCCAAAGTCAGAGCACTGATGGAACAGCGTGAAGGCCCAACTGGTCGAAGAGGACAGGACGGTCCTGAGGACGATTAGCGTCGTTGAGTCGGAGGCTCGGGAGTCGGAGTGTGCCGAGGTCTGTAGAGCGCCCAAGGGGATGACGCGCGGGGCGGGTCATGTGTGCCTTTGAGGGGATGAAGCTTGCTCGACAACCTCATAGTACTTATATTGTCACCGTCGTCAGCGTCGTTCAGCCCAAGCCCAGCGCTCCTGCTTGTTTCAAGAGATCGCCTTGTCGATGGAGGACCCGCATTCTCCGACTTCCATACCTGCAACATGCTCGGACGATCTCTACCGGAATATGTCCTCATCCGCCTCTCCATCCTTGTCCTTCAACTCGTCCCGCTCCTCAGCATAGCGTACCTATGCGCGAGCTGGCGCTATGGACATGCGCTATACTCCCCATGGTTAGCCACATATGCTGGTTTAGAGACCTCTTTCTACTTCCTGCTCTCTGTACCACGGAATAGCTGGCTGCAGAAGGTGAGAATCCATTCCGTACGCTATTCCCAGTCCAGTGGACAACATGTACTAGTACTAGCCATAACGAAGAGGCAAAAAGCGCGCTCATTTGACATCCGGATTGACTGCCTTCCCCTGTTGATGAAAGATCGTCCCTGTGTATCATGGAGAGGTTCGATTCGACAGGGGCCGAGGAGCAGCCTTATCAGAATGTCTGACGCTCTGTTTTTCCCGTAGGCTGCCACACACCCGCCGGTACCCTCCCGCAAAGAGCGCGAAGCCCTTTTCGCGAAGTGTTTTGCGCAACTGCGCGGAACATCGTTTGCTACCGGGTGGTTCCATTTCGCAGACCCGAAACTCAACAAGCGCGAAAACCTGGTTGACTGGCTGTTGTGGGCGTTCTTTGGTACTCGCCGAGACGGCCTGCAAGAGGAGTGGGCAGAAGAGATCGAAGGATACCTGCGTAACATTGAACAGCTCCTCGGGCACAAGATAGAAGAAGGCCGGAATCATACTGTGCACGCCCTCAAGGTCTCGCTTGACCCGGTCGTGACGGCGAACAGGCCTTTGCTCTGGTATGTTGTAAGTGGATGTCTCCTTTTCAGGTTTCGAAGGCCTGACTCGCAGTAGATTGTCGCTTTGATCGATACCATAGCGACCACCCAATTGTATCTCAAGGGCTTCAGACATTATGCTCCCTCTGGCGCATGGGTGTGCTGCTTTCCTCCTCGCCCATTAACAGTATTTTCCAATAAGTCGACCCGCGACGGTCTGATCTACTGGCTCCGACCTCATCGTTCGACCACGAAGGACCCAATCCTCTTTTTCCACGGCATCGGCGTACGTCTCAGTCAGTCTAACGTTCTTCTTATCTTGAAATTTGGCTCTATCAGATTGGACTATGGCCCTATGTATCCTTCCTCCAAGAGCTCGCGAACGCCGACCCCGAGGTCGGAATCATCGCCACCGAATGCCTCGCTATCAGCATGCGCATCTCTCCCACGCCCCTCTCGCGCCCCGAGATGCTCACCGCCCTCACCGCCCTCCTCAACGCGCACTCGGTCCCCCGCGTCGTCGTCGTCGCCCACTCCTACGGCACTGTCCACGCCGCGCACATGCTCCGCGACCCGACGCTCAGCGCGCGCGTCTCCGCATGGGTGTTCATCGACCCGATACCGTTCCTTCTCCACCAGCCGTCCGTCGCGTACAACTTCGTGTACCGCGAGCCGCGCGCGGCGAACGAGTGGGCGGTGTGGTACTACGCCAGCCGCGACCCCGACATCGCGCGTACGCTCGCACGGCACTTCTTCTGGACGGAGAACATCTTGTGGAAGGAGGACGTCGCGGGGAGGGACGTCGTGGTGGTGCTGAGCGAGCTGGATCAGATTGTCGACGCAAGGGAGGTTCGGCGGTACTTGACGGACGATGAGGCGGACGAACCGAAGTTCCGCTGGGAGAAGGATGGCTTGCAGGTGCTGTGGTACAGGGGCATCGACCATGCGCAGGTGTTTGATACGAAGACACGTCGAGGGCCGTTGGTCCGCATTCTGCGTAGCTTCGCTGAGCGGAAAGGATGGCTGGTTTGATGGATCCGATGGACCATAGGAAGAGCGTTTCACATCTAGTTGGTATTGAGTCCCAACTACTAGACCCCATCTTCAAGCATGCGTCCAAGAGTTTCAATTATCATTCGTGTTGGAGTGCTGCACAACATACCGAAACCCTGCGCTCAACTGTGTGAGCGTACAAACGACTGGCCTCCGTCGAGTCAGCTATAGCCGCTTTCTACGAGGGGTTGGCGAAACCCGGTGAAAGCCCATCTAGCCAACTCAGATCGTGGTCGGGAGGACTGATAGGGCAGACTACGGGCCTGTCCCTCGGACGTGGAACGCTTTGCAGGTGAAGGACAAGGGAATCATGAGGCATGCATTCAAGTTAATTCCTGGGACCTCGATCCTAGACATGTCGTACTCCAGGTGAGATACATTATTGCTCTGAAGGTCAATGTCAACTTTCGCCTTCAGCTATGATTCAAGTTGTCATCTAGGCTTACCTTCGTGGCACCTTTTGAGCTAGATACATGCACCCCTTTATGGGGAAGCGAGTACGTGAACGTCCGACAGGTGTAGCTGTGGGTAGAGACAAGATGGAGGTCGGTACGGAATGAAGGTGATCTAAGCAAACCCTCACATTCAGAAGTAATCCGAGAAGGGCTACATCATGGACAAGGGTTTCACGAGCGGGGAGGCGCGTGATTGAAAGATCAGAAGACTGGTCGAATTACGGAGACAGGAATGAGCTCATTTGCGATCGAACGCAATGGCATGATAGGTACTTCGACATCGCATACGCGCGTAGCTTCTGAGGCAGTACGGTCTGCGCGTGCATCACAATGGGAAGCGGAAAGAGAGTGCGGGATCTCGAGCCGCACATGCGCTTGTTCGGGAAGACAAAGGTCATGGAAAAGTAGCAGTGGTGTGTTGAACTGAGCATGCGAACTTAATCTAGCGGTATGTACACACGCTGTGATGGCAGTCAACCCGGGGTGCACCCTTGCACAGGATGAACTCGACCAATTTCCCTGCGCCCATCTCTTCTCCATGCCTGTCACCCGTCCTCCCCCTACGCAGATCGAATCCTGTTCCCCGCAGCCGTATCAGTCTGCGAAGCAGTGTGCATGGGACTTGAGCAGAGTGAGCAATGGGTAGCCGACTATTGAGAGACTTGCTAGCCTTGACAATCCTGAGCGGCGGCAGAGTTCAACAAAGGTGACACCTTGTGGATGCGAAGAGCTGTGTGAGCGATGGGATAGCAATGACTGCACAAAAGGGAGCGTAATGGAAAGGAGCGGCCCTTTGGCGCATAGACGCCGGAGGGTCGGAGTCCGCCGACCCGCCCTGCCACAGATCAACCTTCTCTGCCTGCGGCAGTCCGTGCTTCTTGGCTTGCCTCCTTGTACCGTGCAAGACTATCACTCAAGCTCCGGGCCACTCATGTCAGGAGCCGTCTTTGTCGCCATCTTCGTGCTCATGTACTGCTCCCTGTGACTGAGAGATTTCAAGTTGCTTCCCCCGATATCCTCATTTATTACGTTCGACAGAGGTATTGCTCCCTCTTTTGGCCGTATCACGCCGCAACGTACCTCACAAAGTCTGGCGTGTGGTCATCGACGGCGTGTAGATTCCGAACAGCTACCGAGTCGCGCTCTAGAACTCGAACCTCCTCGACAATGAGGCGGTCATCGACCCCTCCTCAGCGACTGCTACCAAGCCGAGCCTCTCAAATGTGCGCTATACTAGTCCAGCCCCACGAAGACCTGCACGTCGTGCCGATACTGTGGACTGCATCGGCAAATATTCTTGTCTCCTGTGCTGAGCCAACTCTCTTCATTGCCCGCAGATCTTCCATGCCGCAAACAAGCATTGCCGGATGCGCGTGCCTCATCTGACCGGAGCTGCTGCAGATCGTCCAGAACGTCTCTGTGACTGCATGCAGGGACAACGAGGAGTGCGTGGACGAACTGAAGGGGTACCTTTGCCATTTTCATCCCCACACGGATTCTTCTTAGAGGTGCGTACTGCCTCGAGTGCATCGGGTGGTCTGTCCGCGTCGCGTGTGCATTACACGGTCCACTCGCGCGGCACAATATCGCACCCGATCTCCGTCCTCGCGCCGAAGTTCGAGTTGGTGGCTCCGACGAGGGACTCACTGGATGTGAGAATGCGGTATGATGGCGCGGGGATGCTCTAGCAGGGCTCGTACGAGCATTTGCTCCGTGAATGAGGCGACTGTGCACGGCGAAGCTTGTGCGGGCGTACATGGGCGGGAACTTGCCGGAAGACGATACGGCGTGCAAGTGACCCGGATGGGGTGCCGCCCGTTGGGCAGTTGAGCTGCGTGAGGGTGATGCCCTCTGATCACACTGGACGGGCTCGGTTGCACCAACACTGCGGGCAACTTGGATTCCGTCGGCCGCTCTATCCGAACATGGACTCCGGGTGAGGAGATGGGCGATAGATGAGTCGAGCGGTCGTTCGGTGGGGGGTGGCATGTACGAGCTGCTTCGCAGACTTCCATGCTGTTAGCTAAGCTTCGGAAATGAGCCACGGGAATGCCCTAGACCCTCGTGTATGCACAACAGGTTGACGTGTCTTCGTCCGCAAGTCTGCGTTACTGCGTTAAGTTCATGAAACCGTGTCGGTGGACATCATCGAGCCTTGTGCCTCGAGGTCTTTGATTAGGGCACATGTTGGGTGCGTATTCCTCCAGGCTCCCTCGCACCTGGCGGTGAATCGGCCGCCGAGCTGGAGGGCATATAACGAACTCTCCCTTTCCCTCACCAACTCCATCTCCACCCATTTCTTCGACGCCCCTTCTTACTTAGCATCCTCCTCCCCTGGTCTTCGTCCGTCGCAACCACTACCCTGTCTCAAGCTGAACCAGCGTCATCCGGTACGTTCAATGATGAATACCCTGTGGCTATACGAGTTCGCCACCGATCGCAACGCAGCGTCGCGATGTGGCTCCTTAGGACCTACCGCGCCGAGCTCGTGCATTTCCCGAGGAATTTCGATGCCGATGGGGGCTACGCCATTCTCTCTCACACCTGGGATCAGAAGGGAGAACAGACCTTTCAGGAGGTCCGCGATATAGGCGAGCGATGCAATCGTGCCCGCAAAAATCCCCGAGACGACCCTCAGCTATCGCCCAAGATCCGAGGGTGCTGCCGACTCGCTGAGAAGCACGGCTTCCGATGGGCCTGGGCCGACTCTTGCTGCATTGACAAGACGAGCAGCAGCGAGCTCTCCGAATCGATCAACTCGATGTTTCGCTGGTACTCCGATGCCGAGGAATGCTACGCTTACCTCGCGGACGTCCCGAGCGGCTCCGACCTCCACGCGCCCGATTCCGCATTCCGGAAGAGTCGATGGCACACGCGGGGGTGGACGCTGCAGGAACTGATCGCCTCTACCTCCGTCCCATTCTATTCATGCGATTGCGAGGAGTTAGGGAACAGAGCAGATCTGGCGGAGCTTCTGCGGGAGATCACCGGACTCCCTCGGGACATCTTCACCAGGGCGGCAAGGCCTTCCCAGTACTCTGTCTGCGAGCGCATGTGTTGGGCTTCTCAGCGGCAGACAACGCAGTTGGAGGATGAAGCATATTGTCTGATGGGTCTCTTTGACGTTAGCATGCCAACGAACTATGGCGGGGGAGAAAAGGCGTTCCTGCGACTTCAGTACAAAATTATGCGACGAGATCCCGACCTAAGCCTGTTTGCCTGGGGATACCGACTCCCGTGTGGGGACCTCAGCGGACATGGGTTAGCTCTGTCTCCTAGCGAAGCTCCTGACAGTCGGATTCGATATACCTTCTAGCATCCTCACCACGCGAGTTTGCTCTTCGAGTCTACTACACTCCCAACTTGGGCGCGAACGCAAAGCAACGATATTCGCCCCATCCGGTCAGTAAATCGTTCGCAACTATTGCAAATGTCGTCGTGTCTGAACCCATTTTCAAATAGGAGGAACAAAGTGCCACCAGTGCGGGCCCAGCAACTGTACTTTTTGACCATATCGAGCTCCCGCGCATCTCGATCACTACCTACGGCATCAAACTCCGACTTCCCGTGTTCGAGGCCGACGGCGTAACTGTAGCAGTGCTTCTGTGCGAAGACTATGACGACAATCACCTAGGTCTGTTCATCTCTCCTGGACCCCCTAGATCAGACCCTACCAGGCCCCGCTACTATGTACGCTGGATGCATATACAGGATAGACACGGCATCGGTTAGATACAGCGCTCGCCTGGTTTCCCTTGGCGAAGACCTGAAGAACCTGCAGTTCAACGGCAAGCCAGTCGAGGCGACGTGGCGCACCATCTACGTCGTACCCAGCCCTCCTGACGGGGAGTCGTCGAGCGCAACGACCGCTCGACTAACGATGAACTGTGTCCCGTGTGGGCCGTTCCGCTTTCCCCATTGGCTGATGTCTCGATTCTTGGCGCTGGGAATCGATGTGATCCAACAGCAGTGGGACGAACGGGCTGGCCCAGTCACCTGCCTTATCATTCATCACTCAATAAGAGGCGATATTACTCACCTTGACCTTGGGCTATGCCACCTCAATTCCACTGCTCGTTGGTCCAAGGTTGCAATGTACTCTGGCGACGACTTCAAAGAATCCGGGGACGTTCCTCGAGACCATTCTTGCAAGGAACACCA
This sequence comes from Dichomitus squalens LYAD-421 SS1, assembly GCF_000275845.1. Taxonomy (NCBI): domain Eukaryota; kingdom Fungi; phylum Basidiomycota; class Agaricomycetes; order Polyporales; family Polyporaceae; genus Dichomitus; species Dichomitus squalens. Next base: position 299,778 of record NW_006766902.1, on the reverse strand, counting down.
CATTGACTCATGGAATGCCCGGTCGAAGGTCTTTCCCGACTCGGCGTCGGATGCAGACTGTTCAGTGCGGCTCTCTTCCACACCATGCAAGGCGTCGTCGGGAATTTCGAAGCTCGTCGTTCATATGGAACTCTTGGGCCGTGTCTACGAGAAAATGCTTCGAGAGGCCAACATGACGAACGCTTTCCCGTCTCTCAAAGCTCTCGAGAAGAGCACGCAGCTCATACCACCCAATCACACGCCAATTCCCAAACTCTCGTACAAAAACGGTAGACAGCCCGGACGCGACCCCTCGTTGAAACACCCGGCAACGCCTGGTCTCACACCCTCGCTCGAAAACCCTATGCGACTTTCTCATCGATCACACGCTCTGTCCAACGCCGAATCGAGCAAACACCTCGCACGCTACCGGGGGGAGAGCCCTTGATACGAGCTTCGTCTGGTAAGTGACACTTCAATCACTCAGAGAGCAATGGTCTCATGCTACAGTTTGATCCCCTCCGTCACTCAGTGCCTACTGCCGTTTACCTCCCTTGCCTCCCCCTGCTAATCTGTCCTGAATTGTTGCGCTGGAAGCCTAGTTGTTACATAGCCCCGTTGCTTGACATCTGTCTCTCCTGTTGTACTGCCTGAACGCGACCCCTCATCTACACCTCAATTCCCCACTTGAGTGGATAGGTCTCATCATGAACGACAGCGTGATCGGGTGGATCCTTTGCCGCGTCAATCTGCGGGAGACGGCAAACTCAGGAGTCATGTGCTTCGTGACAACACGCACTTGCAGCGATCCGTACCTCAGGGCTGGAGCACGCTAGCAGTCCATTGGCAATGCACTTGAAGCACTCGTCCAAGGGTTCCAGTACCTCGTGCTAGGGGCTCCCGACCGGCCCCTTGATATCGAGACCCGTGAACCCGGTCAGGTGCATACGTGTTTTCGAGCTCGTCGCCTGAAATCAAAGACGCGCTCCATGTTGATGTCAAACGACTGCTTGGCGAGGTGCGGGCTCTGTGCAAATCACGCGGTACGACAGAAGTAGTCGACTTCTGATGCGGTTGCAGGCAGGGTATCTGTCGATGAGCATTGGGCGTGGGCGAATGGACCTCTAGAATCTCGCCCGACACGAAACGATCGGGTTTCCACGCGCCAGCCTGGATGCGGAACGTAGCTTGTGAAGGGAGGGAATACGACTGAGCGAATTACATTCTGAAGGATGGTCCGCCGCAGAAGATGGTGTATTGTCATGGGTAGAACTTCATGAGAGCCAGAGAAGGGAGACGTAGGGCCATGAGGACAGATAAGCATGTGAATGTCGTAGTATGTCGACTTGAGTCCGCCCAATCGTCGTCACTACATCTGGGCAAGGTAGGGAATGTCAATCGTTAAATAGTGCTGCACGACATACCAAAGAGTGCTGCGGTGCGCTTATAATGCACACATCCGTCTAGCCTCTGTCGTCTGAAGGCTGTGTGAGGTGTTGGTGATCTCCCAGTATGAGCACTCCAAGCTATAGGACTGCAATACAACGTGGAATACTTTCGGGCGAAGGACGCGGGACTTACTATGCATGTCCTACTCCGCATTGGAGTGCCAATGGTTGGGCAGAAATGGCGAGTATCTTCTACGCAGCATAGATCAGGAACTAGTACCTGTAAGCGGTGCTCTCTTCCTCTGCGGGTCGATGTCAGCTGTCGTGTCCGGCTATGATTAGAGTCGCCGTCTAGATCACTCCCCTTCGTGGTGTATCGTGGGCTAGACGCATACACTCGCGATAGCAAAGATACTATCGCCATACCTCTATGGACATCCAAGACGCATGTGCCCACCTGTAGAGATGATAAGGGAAAGACGCGGGGAGGCTGGCATAGGTATTGGACCATTGAGAGATCGTGAGCGATCCAAAGGCCGCCGCACGATGAACAAGGGTTTCGCGAGCGGAGCGGTGCGCGGCGTATCAGCAGATTTGTTGACACATGGTTACGGTGGCTGACATCATTGGACAACGAGTCCGACGGTCACCTATAGATTACTTAGGGACTGGATGTGTTGAGGCTGAACGATTCGAGCGTGCGCCGGAAGAGATGGGTCATAGCGAAGACGTTATGCTCATTTGTGAACTCACTCTAGCCGAAAGTCTCACATAGAGTATATATTGTCATCTGCAGAGTGCGGTCAGTCCAGGACGTGCCCTTGCATGAGGACGGTATTGAGCTCACCCGACTTGTCCATGCCTATTTCTTCGTTGTCCGACCCGTCCTTCCGCTCCCAGCAAAACGCAACACCCTCTCTGTTCTCCGTAGGTTTATCGAGGCTGTGGAATGATGTCGACAGGACTTAAGTGGAGTGAGTGGTAGGTAGCCGAAACCATCAAGGGACATGCTCCTGCTATTCTTGACGATCTGTGCTGGATGGCGAAGCGTGACACCCATCACCAGGAGACGAGAGCGAAGCGAGAGCAGTGACCACACGGATTAGTGTTCGCGCTGAACAGAAGGGACGCGTTGGAGAGGAGAGCCAGCGATCGCGGCCTTTGGTTGGACGACAGTCTGTCGCATGGGCACCTACCAGGCACATTCTGAATGCGCCCTTTTTCAGCTCACGTCGTCAACAGGTCCTGCTCGATGACCCGATCCTCTTTCCGGGACTCCTGCTGAGTGTTTAAACGAACCTCACCTGTGCGACGCGTGTGCATTCCGTGCACGAAGCCACTGCACCTGCGTTGCTGGTGATGCTCGTGGCGCGTGTGGACATCCCTTGGGCTTCTGAGATGGATGTGCTCTGTTGGGTATGAATAAGATGTTGAGTTGATTGCCCTCAATGCACGTCTCGCACAGGTGCATGGTACCTCCGCACTCCGTGAGGTCAGGACCTCATCCTCTCTAATCGGGTGACCAGCTGGAGGCGCGTCGGAGCACGCAGCGAAGAGCCATGCGAGGGTAACTCACTGCCCAAGAGGGAGCGCAGTGCGTCTGTGCTGGGTTCGTTTATTGAGGCAATCGCGTACGTGTCGGCCGCTCCAGGCAGACCAGAACGCGCGTTCTTGTGCGGCCGGAATCGGCTATGCGGTGGGGTGGTGGAGAGTGCAGCTAGGGAGAGCAGGGGTTGACTTGAATCGCGTGAACAGTACGTGAGCACGTTGCTGATGCGTTTGAGAGCGTGCAGCACGCACCTGCTACAAGGGGAGGACGAGAGCGCAGTGCCGACGGCTCGTCCCGGTGGAACTGCAACATTTGGGCCAGGCACGCGAATGGTCGCACCTCCCGATTGCAAGGGATCCACGCGAGTGCTGCTGCAGAGCGCCAGAAAGGAAGTGTGATGTGCAGGAGGGTCGGGTTGAGGCAGCGAAGCATCCTGTCCGAACGGGGAAGCTTGTAGCTCGGGCAGAATGTGGCGACCCAATATAGCTGGATGTGAGACGAGATCGGAGACACGCGATGAGGCATACCAGAACGGATATTGGAGAAACTTACAGTGTATGGGCTGCACACACGGCTGCCTGATGCGTCAATCGCGCGTAGTCGAGCTCGGGGAGGTCCTCCCGGCGTTTTGACGGATCTTGCAAGTGGAACCGAGTCCAGGATGGGCAGGCAGCGATGTAAACGGTAAGCGTTAAGAGAGGGAGCGAGTCGTACAAAGAGCAGCGAGGCGAGAGGCAGCACAGCGAGCAGCCCTCCAAACAGCCACCGGGCCGCGAGCACCTACTAGCAAACCCGCCCCGTTCGCGCCTGCACTGTAACATTGTGATTCGCCGCCCTGGTGCAGTATCAATTGCTATGGCTTCGCCTGCTACGACTAGCTGGATGGAGAACGAGCATATGCAAGTGTGGCGGGTACTGGCATCATTGTGTTGTTGAAGGGAGGTCTTCCAGTATGTGATGTAGCACTCTCGCGCTTTGCTTGATCGGACGAACATCTCTCACGTGGCTTGACCGCGCCTTGCAAAACGATAGCGCATTCCCAGCAAACACGCCCAGGGCTTCTCCGGCCCCCAGTAAGGCAACTTAGCACTCAGTGACTACGGGCTGTCCGCAGGTCGTTGCTGCCCTGCCATTCGCTTCCCTCACAACTTCGGCCTCTGTTGACGTTATCAGACGCTTCTGAGATACATGCATGCCATGAAGAACAAACTCAAAAACTTGGAACACGTTCTGTCTATTTAATCAGTCGCGAGCGATATTACACCGTAGGGAATCCGTCTCCAAGGATTGTGGCGGACGGTGGAGCGCCAGACTACCTGATATGGGGCTCGAAGTCCGGAATTTCCTGAACGTGTTTTTCGCTTATGCGCTATCGTTTTGCAAGGCGCTGGAACCCGTGTCAGTCAGTTTGTGGTATCTGGTCAGACCGTAGTACTATGCTCCCGCATCCTCTTTTCCTGCTTGTATTGGCCGACTTGCTTCTTTGCTCACCTCCTTGACTTGTTCAAGATCAGGGCTCAAGCTAAACCGCCTCACCGCATTGACCCCACAACATGCTGGTGGACGAAGGTGGATAGCATCGGAGCCTGTGCGCGAGTATGCGCTCACGGCTGATATTTGCACAGCCTGGCACTGGCTGGCTTCGGAATTAGCCGCCGAGTCTCGCAACGTAACAGACGTTCCTTGAGCCCTCTATCACCTTCCCTCACTTCCTCGACGCCCCCTCTTATAGCCCTTCTGGTCGTCGTCCGTTGCAGCCACCTCCCTATCACAAGCTGAAGCAGAGTTATCCGGTATGCTCAATGGTTGATTACTAGTGGCTACACCATGTCACGACTAATCGGCGCATCACAGCATCTAAATGTGGCTGCTCAGGACCGACCGCGCCGAGCTCGTGTACTTCCCGAGGAACTTCGATGCCGACGGAGGTTACGCCATCCTCTCCCACACCTGGGACGAGAAGGGAGAGCAGACCTTCCAGGACGTCCGCAATATAGGCGAGCAATGCAAACGCGCCGGCAGAAACCCCCGAGACGACCCTCGGCTCTCGCCCAAGATCAGAGAGTGCTGCCGTCTTGCTGAGAAGCACGGCTTCCGATGGGCCTGGGCCGACTCTTGCTGCATTGACAAGACGAGCAGCAGCGAGCTCTCCGAATCGATCAACTCGATGTTTCGCTGGTACTCCGATGCCGAGGAATGCTACGCGTACCTTGCCGACGTCCCGGGCGGCTCCAACCTCCACGCACCCAATTCCGCATTCCGGAAGAGCCGATGGCATACGCGGGGGTGGACGCTGCAGGAACTGATCGCCCCCGCCTCCGTCCGATTTTATTCGTGCGATTGGGAGGAGTTAGGGAACAGGGCAGATCTTGCGGAGCTTCTAGCGGACATCACCGGCATCGCTCTGAAGATCTTCACCAGGGAGACAAGGCCTTCCGAATACTCTGTCTGCATGCGTATGAGTTGGGCTTCTCAGCGGCAGACAACGCGTTTGGAGGATGAGGCGTATTGTCTGATGGGTCTCTTTGACATTAGCATGCCGACGAACTATGGCGAGGGAGAGAAGGCGTTCATGCGACTTCAGCACGAAATCATGCAACGAGATCCCGACCTAAGCCTGTTTGCCTGGGGATACCGACTCCCGTGTGGGGACCTCAGCGAGCATGGAATAGCTCTGTCTCCTGGCGAAGATCCTGGCGCCACTTTGGGATGCCTTCTAGCATCCTCACCACGCGGTTTTGATCTTGCGGTCTGCTATACTCCCCACTTGGGCACGAACGCATCACAACCATATCCACCCCATCCGGTCAGCGAATCGTTCGCAATTATTGTAAACGTCGTCGTGTCTGATCTCATTTCTAAACAGGAGGAACAAGGTGCCATTGGTGCGGGCCCAGCAACTGTACTTTTTGGCCATATCGAGCTCCCGCGCATCTCGATCACTACCTACGGCATCAAACTCCGACTTCCCGTGTTCGAGGCCGACGGCGTAACTGTAGCAGTGCTTCTGTGCGAAGATTATGACGACAATCACCTAGGTCTGTTCATCTCTCCTGGACCCCCTAGATCAGACCCCACCAGGCCCCGCTACTATGCTGGATGCCAATACAGGATAGGCCAGGCATCGGGAGCATACATCGCTCGCCTGGTTTCCCTTGGCGACGACCTGAACAACCTGCAGTTCAACGGCAAGCCAGTCGAGGCGACGTGGCGCACCATCTACGTCGTGCCCAGCCCTCCTGACGGGGAGTCGTCGAGCGCAACGACCGCTCAACTCACGATCAACTGTGTCCCGTGTGGGCCGTTTCGGCTACCCCATTGGCTGGTGTCTCGATTCTTGGCGCTGGGATTCACGGTGACACAAACGGAGTGGGACGAACGGGCTGGCCCAGTCACCCGCTTTATCATTCATAACCCAGCAAAAGCCGAGAATATATACCTTGACCTTGGCATATGCCGCCTCAGCTCCACTGCCCATTGGTCCAAGGTTACAATGTTCTCTCGCGACGACTTCAAAGAATCCAAGGACGTCACTCGCGCCCATTCTTGCAAGAAACACCACATCGACTCATGGAATGCCCGATCGAAGGTCTTTCCCGACTCGGCGTCGGATGCAGACCGATCGGTGCGGCTCTCTTTCACACCATGCAAGGCATCGCCGAGAACCTCGAAGCTCGTCGTTCATATGGAGCTGATGGGCCGTGTTTACGAGGACGTGCTTCGAGAGGCCAATATGACGAACGCTTTCCTGTCTGTCGATGCCCTCGAGAAGAGCACGCAGCTCGGATCACCTATTCATGCCCCGTTTTCCGCCCTCTTGTCTGACCTCATCGGTCTTATCCGTCGATTCCATCCTCGGTTGGGTCGCTGCCTGCACATGCTTGCAATACTGCTTCCTCTGGTACGTGAAATGTCCCTTTGTCAGGCAGCAAGGGTCTGACGCAAAAGTTACATCGACTAGATCCTATATTTGCACCGGCCCCGCCGCTTGCGGCCCCTCCAATTGTGGCGGATCCTCCAGTCGTTTCGTACCGGATACTTGCGTTGTTGATGGACCCTGTCGCATAGCTACGATATGTGACATCTGCATGTCCCTATCGTGCCTGCTGGATATGAACGTGCATCTGCAGCATACCAGATTCCTTGCTGGGCGAACGATTCTCGTTCAGAAAGAAGACGCGATCAGGTGGATCCCCACTCGCATTGATCGCGGGGACGGTAAGCTCGGAAGGCATGCGCTCAGGATGCAAGAAGCGATCCGTACCTCAGGACCGAGGCTCGCTAGCGGTCTCATGACGACATACCGCCGGGTGGTGTCCCTCTGTCGCCATCTCGATGTCGAGAGCATCGGACACGGTCAGATGCACGCACATATCCGCCTTGCCGCTTGAAAGACGAGACCTGCTTCGATGACGCGCATCCAGTCGGCATCGAAGATCACCTGCTTGGTGACCCGCGGTCTCTGCGCGGAGTACGCGGGACGACGGAAGTAGTCGATTCGAATGCAGTTGCAGAGGTTCAATCGATGAGCCCTGGAACTTGGGCTAATGCTTATTTGGAAACCTAGCCGATAGCAACTTCACGAAAGACTTCATAGCTCCAGTCTGCACACGGAACGTAATCTGTGGAGCGAGGGGATACGACGGACTGAGTTCCATTCCGAATAAACGAATCGAGAGCAGTTCATAGGTGGGGATCCAGCACCCCGTGATCGCCTACGAGAACACACAAGTCGTTCAGAGTCTCGCAGACCAGCGCAGAATTCGGTCGGCTGGCATGAGCAGGGCTGCTTGAGGGCAGCTGAGGGGAGGAGAAGCAGGGCAATAGAGCACGGGCAAGGCACGCATGATAGAATGTAGTAACATGTCGACCTGAATCCGAGCATTTGCTGAGGTCAGGTTGGAAAATGCGGATTATCAAAGTAGTGCAATTCCGCCGCACGACGTACCAAGAAGCACTCGCCTCAGCTTTGTTGGCGTGCAAGCGCCGACGAAGTCTCGAGAACGTTGGGTTTCGTACCTGAGCGCCTGCGCCCACATGGCGAGCTTATCGCCCGCCACCATCAGTCGCGGGCGCTCCCCGTCGCTCACTTATACCGACGTTCGTGTCGACCAGTGCCTCAGTCTTTTCCCCACTGAGGCACTGGTGAGCCCTCTAGATATTCTATGCTGTATGCCCATATGTACTGACCATGTCCTCGCCATGTAGATTACATTAGGTACCCAGTTATACAATACTGAGTCTTTTCCCCACTGAGGCACTGATTACATTAGATCCTACCGTAGTCGGCTCGTAACCCCGTCAATAAGCTTCATCTAACATCCGTTCATATACCGCAGCTTTTGAGGCTGCAGGATCAGGGCGTGCGCGTACCACAAGGGTGGGAAAGTGAGTGTAGATCTCCAGTCGTACGGGTGGTTACTCCGAAACACATGGGAAATAATACAGATTATGCGTGTACCTTCAGGCCACGATAATAATATACAATCCAGCACGACGTCGCCACTTCGCTATCACCTACAGAATGCGGTCATTCCAGGGTATGCCTTTGCACAGAAATCACAAGCTCGCCGACTTTCTCACGCCTGTCTCTTCAGAACAACGCTCTTCTCCCCGTAGTCGTATGAAAGATCTGTGTAATGATGTCAATAGGACTTGAGTGAGGGACGG
>NW_006766902.1:287683-290913 GCF_000275845.1 Dichomitus squalens LYAD-421 SS1 | reverse complement strand
TCTATGCTGTATGCCCATATGTACTGACCATGTCCTCGCCATGTAGATTACATTAGGTACCTAGTTATACAATACTGAGTCTTTTCCCCACTGAGGCACTGATTACATTAGATCCTACCGTAGTCGGCTCGTAACCCCGTCAATAAGCTTCATCTAACATCCGTTCATATACCGCAGCTTTTGAGGCTGCAGGATCAGGGCGTGCGCGTACCACAAGGGTGGGAAAGTGAGTGTAGATCTCCAGTCGTACGGGTGGTTACTCCGAAACACATGGGAAATAATACAGATTATGCGTGTACCTTCAGGCCACGATAATAATATACAATCCAGCACGACGTCGCCACTTCGCTATCACCTACAGAATGCGGTCATTCCAGGGTATGCCTTTGCACAGAAATCACAAGCTCGCCGACTTTCTCACGCCTGTCTCTTCAGAACAACGCTCTTCTCCCCGTAGTCGTATGAAAGATCTGTGTAATGATGTCAATAGGACTTGAGTGAGGGACGGGTAGGCGAGCCCATCAAGGGACTTGCTGGTATTGGCGGCTAGACCTAAGTGGCACCGGGGTGCAAAGAATGTCACTCCCACTTAGGGGGAGATACGGTACAAAAGTGAAGGCAGAGACTGTGCAGCATAGCGTGCGCCGTGGACAGAGGTATTGTACGGGCTGTACTCAGCGTTCGCCATTCCGAGTCTGCATGCAACGCATGGGCGCCTCATGTGCATCAGCTCCTGCTAAGCGTTTCCACAATACCTGCGCGAGCCATCTGCATCTCGTGCTGCCACTACACCTGCTCTGAAAACACCGCCTCAACCATGTCTATGTTGAAATTCCTGCAGACGTAACAGTACCCTTCGCTATAGCCTTGTCTCCTACAGCCACCTTGATGGAGAGCGCAAGTAGTTATGTCGGGCAGGATTGACTCTCAGGCTCGCTGTGGTGTACTCCAGTTGGTGTGTAGTTCAGTACTCGTTTTCCGTGTTCCGTGTTGATGAACGATATCGGTCCAGCTTGCGCATATGCCAACCGGTTCATGATCGCGACGACCCGTCGGAGCTCTCCCTGCGTTTGCGGGAGGCCCTGCTCATCCCAGTCGTCGTGCATCCCTGCTTACTCCCTGGTATGATTCATCAACTCTCGGCCGCTTGTTTCGGGCGCCATCTTTGAGGCGAATGCGCTACGTCAAGGTCAAACAGGGCATGGTCTCGAGCGCGGCCCAGATCCCGTCCTGCTTGCGATGCCTTTGGTCTCTGTGTATGTTCTGCACTCTGCCACTGTAACGAATCGATTTGGTTGGCATTTCGCCTTTGATTGTGCAATTGAGGATGAGCAGATCCGTGGCGAGGTACTTACGAAAGTTACACTACGTCGCAAAGTGGCCTTGCCGTATCCCACCCCCCTTCGTATGCTATCATCTTCAGGTCCAAGCTATCGGTTTCCGCGTGGCGGTGAGTATCACTGTCATTCCTCGCATCGCTTGAGCAGGCAGCGTAATACGAGCTGATGTGTGTTAGCTTTGTGCTCAGATGTCATCCATGTATCGATTGCTGACGAATACGACGCCAGCTTGCATCTCAGCGACCTCAGCGTCCCATCCGCTATTTGCAATCCATTCTCGAAGCGAGTTTCACATCTTGTTTCCAGATGGTGCTACAACAGTTTAAGTTATCAGAATACAATAACCAGTGCTACATGCGGAGAACGTCGAGGCGTGTCCGCATGAGAGGACGCTGTCTAACAGTTTGAAAACCCCAGGACCACTATGGGGTTCAAGCTCTCGGGCTCCACCTTGACCTCCAAGTCCGTCTGAGGCGTCCCGACGCGCGTAGTCACCCCGGTAGACGGCTCGACCGCGGTGTCGCACGAAGACCACGGCGATGCGGCTACCGTCGGCTCGTCCCACGTCAAGGCTGGAGCTCCATCCGCCAGCTCGCGCGTAGCCACCGCTGGCGACGAGGTTGCAGACCGCGGCGGGATGCGGATCGTGATTGGTGACGGTGCCGAAAGTGATGTCTTCTTAGACGGCGAGCCTCCTGAGGGCGCCTTTCGCGTAGTCCTGGCCTTCCGCTTCGCAGCGGGTCTCTTGGTCGCCGCGGCCTTCCCTCGGGGCCTCCTCGTGCTCTTCGCAGCTGGAGGATTCTGCGATCCTGCAGCTGTCGAGGCTTCGGTATCCTCGACTGCCTGGACCGCCTCCATGTCCACGGCCATACGCGCGGAGTCGTCAACGGCCAGCGCCGTGGAAGAAGATGCCGTGGAGGATGACGCTTCCTGCACCTCCTTGCGAGTCCTGCGCGACCTGCGCGGCGTTCCCGTCTCCTCATTCGTCCCCGCCATGTCGTCTTTCGCCTTCCGCCGCCTCTTCTTAGACTGAGAGGGGCCGTCGTCGGACGCGGGACGCTTGCCGTTCGTGTTCTTGACCTGCTGCTTGGTCGCGCTCGAGGGAGGGATGTCGTCGCTGGTAGACTTCTTCGGCTTGCGAGGACTCCTGCGTCTCTCCAGCGGTCCCTGGGTGTCCTCCTCCCTCCAGCCCTTATGCCAAAAGCGTAGGTCTTTGACAGCGCGGTCTGCACTGTCCCAAGACACCCCGTTTGGGACGTGGATGACCTTCGGGTCGGCGCCTGACATTCCACGGTCCTCAGTCAACCAGCTTCCTGTCGACCACACACAATCAGAACACTCACATACGACTCCGTGAATCAACCTCGAAACTCGCTTCTGGCTATTCTCCGCCCAGAACGCCCAATGCGCTGGACGCATCGGGAACGCGTACACGGCCAACGCGGCCAACGCGAAGATCGCCTCCGCCAGACGGGCCGGCACCGGAGCGCCCAGCGCATCCTCGACGTCCCCTACGCACGCGACGCCGCCCTCCTCGAGTCGCCAGAGAGTGACCTCGGGGTGTTTGGGGCTTCTGTGTCGATCGGCGATAGCAGCGTGTCCAGTCGCGGCGTCGAGGGCTTCTGCGGCGAGGAGCTTGCGGGCGGCGAAGGCGACGAACTGTTGGACGATCGGGTGGTTGGCGGAGATGGTGCCGTTGTCCATGAATCCCGGGGCGAGCTCTCGGGGGACGCGATACGCGTCGTACGAGCGGCCCGTGCGCGCGACGGAGCCGGAGACTGGGGCAGATGCGGTGTGGGTTGCGCGCGACATCGGGTGTGGATTCGGACGGGGTATGATCGAAGTGGGTATGGGAGAAGTGGGTATGGAATTCGCGGTGGGTATAGGAAT
>NW_006766902.1:259965-277887 GCF_000275845.1 Dichomitus squalens LYAD-421 SS1 | reverse complement strand
GGAGTAGTACGGATTGTCCTAGACAGTACTAGAAGAGTCCGGAAGCATAGCTATAGTACACGAGCAGAGAGTCCCAAATATGGTAACATACTACATAAGCGACTACAGCTAAGCGCTAGGAGACGCATAGCCTCGTGTAGTCCGGACCGGATAAGTCCAAGTTCAACAGATGGTATACCCCCGTGCAAGGTGGACCACGGTACAAAGCTCAACTATCCTGCTCTCCCACCAAGGATGTCGGGTGCATGGCATATTAGTGGCGGTGTATGCATATGAAGACACTCGAAGACAAACAGCGTGATGGGGGTACCAGAGTCCCTGTTCCGAGTATTTTACGGCGGGTCACGATTAACAGCCGTCTCTGTACGCATTCCAATGAGTACGGCAGGTCCAGGAATTTGGAAAAGAAATACGACTCGGACGACGGACGAGTCTCAACAGACGCCCGTCTGTGACTCCGCATGCTTGCTGGTCTTGGCACAGCTTCCGTGGTCGTGGTCTATCTCGAGCTCACCGTGGCGCTTACCGGCGATGTTCGCCCTCTGAAAACCCTTGTGTTCTGTGGATTATCTGGCGAACTCCCTGCATTCCTCGCCTTCGGTTTCATCTACCGCGCAGTCCCCGGCGCTTCCATGGGAGGTCATCGAAAGGACCATCGACCACTGTTCCGGCGACCACTCCACGCTGCGCACTATCGCTCTCACATGCAGCCAGCTCCATCCTCGTAGCGTCTTTGTCCCCTTAACAGATGTTTACCTCAGAAGCGAAGAACAGATCACGGGGTTCTACAACGCTGTCCGAGCTCAGCCGTACTTTCAGCCTGTCGTGCAATTTCTGTCGTTTCCGTGGCCCGCGGACGATATCTCTCCATTCCCGCTGCTGTCCTTCCTCCCCGGTCTCCGCCATCTCACATTCGATGGCATTACGTCTATCAACACGGACGACATCCAACTCCTGCATGCGACTCCATTCGCAACTGGCCTTCTGAGCCTGACTATCCGCGGTGCTTGGTTCCGAACGTACACCGCCTTCCTTCAATTCCTTTCAGCCTTCCCGAACATCGAAAACCTTACCTGTGAGCGTATATCAATATACTCACGTACTCCTCTGGGGGAAGAGGATCTATCACATCGAGTACAGCTGCGAACGCTGAACGTGAGCGATATCAACATCGAATGTGTTCTTTGGTCCCCCAACACTCTGGGTTTCCTTGCAGATACTTCGAGATATGAGTAATCGGCTTACAGAGCTGCTCTTTTACATAGCTCAACTAGGGACGAACCGTACGCTTGCCATCGGGGAACGTACTCGTTCGTGTCTCATTTCGTCTTCTACTCGAACAACTCATCATTTACTGATAACTCGAATCAGAATCACCGTCTATGCCTCCTCCTCGTCAGACTTCCTTGACATGGTGGATACCAGCTAAAACCTCGAAACTCGAGCATGCCATCCAAGTCTTACGCGGCTCAGAGCAAACGGCGATAAGGGACGTCACTATGGTCGTCTGGGGTCGTGACATCCGCGGTCTATACAGGGAATGTCATCAGCCTGCCAACATGGACCTCTGTGCAACATTGGAGCGTGTCTTGGCTAGGTACCACGACCATCGTGTAATATGGACAATTGCCAGTAGCCCAGTTCTGAATGTCCGGAAGACGATCTCCTGGTCGGACGAGTTCAGCAGGTGCTTCCGTCCACTAAGCGAGAATTGGGCGCTGACCAAAGATATCAGATACTGTGAGTGGCTTTGATTCCGTAAGCAAGCGTTCGACTTAAACATTGGCTTGAGTAGCTGGTCGAATCGGTCACGACTCGGACGTCACCGCACTTGTCTTCTCCTCGGACGGGCGGTGCGACGGCCTCGAGTGACTCCACAATCATCCTCTGGGATACCGGAGATAGGCGTATCTCGCAAGAGTGGTTCGCCTACATCGGAACGGTTTGGGATCTCGCATTCTCGCCAGATGGTCGACACCTCGTGTCCGCAGGTGGAGATGGGAAGGTGGCGATCTGGGATATCAACGTCAGCCCACAACAAGTCGCCACCCTCGAAGGTCACTTGGCTCCTGTGTCAGGCTGCGCGTGGTCTAGCGACAGCGCTTACATTGCAACCCGAGATAGCAGCGACACTGTACGAGTCTGGGATGGACAGACATTCCAGCTGCTGCCTCTTGACCGTGAGGGCGCCATCCACACAACGCATGGGAGGCCTCTGTTCTCTCCTGACGGATGCTGTCTTCTTGTTCAGAATTGGGACACTTGCGGTTTCTGGGACTTTGTATCTGGTGTATACCTCGCACTCGAATTCGAGCCAGATGACGGGGCCATTCAGCCTCTCTGTGCCGCATTCAACACGGAGGTTACGCACGTCGCAGTTGGATATGAGGACGGGACGATTCGTCTTTGGGACATGGCCACCAGGAAGGATCCCCTGCTCTGCAAGGTGCACGGAGGATGGGTCAACAACGTGGTATTCTCCCCGGATGGTCGGCTGCTGCTCTCTGGCATAGTGCGGTCGCTGGAGGGACACAAGTCACAGGTATCGAAGGCGTGCTTCTCCCCGTGCGGAAAGTTTATCGCCTCTGCATCTCTTGACACGACGGTGAGGGTGTAAATAACAAGCGATGGCTCGTGCTTGGCGACGCTGAACGACCATGGTGGCGGTGTCCGGCACGTTTCGTTTACTCCTGATGGGACAATGTTGTGATCTGCCGCAGATAATGGCACTGTCTTGGGTCGTGAATTACACGACGTCATCTCGGACGACATCAGACTCCAGATTAGATAGAGACTTACATCATGTAGACTAATGTCTCCCGTTTGGCTTCGCTAATCATGTGTCTACATCCGACTGTATGCTGATCTTATGCTTGCGATTGTATTGTATCCCATTCCTTCGTGACATACATGTGAACTGAACAGGAGCTCCTCGTACACTGGGACAGGCATTGCCAGCCCTCGCTAGGCTAAAGTCAAGGCTAGGACTTCAAGCTACGGCGCGCTTTCTCAGCTGGATGATTCCATCGATGGGAGGAATGACGGCCAGGGAGACATAGACGTTTGGTGGCCGCTGCGGCTGGGAGCCGTCATTCTTGCTATCCGTGAGTCTCAGGTCGTGATTGAGAATGATATAGGAGAGAACCGCCTTCAATTGATTAGCGGCGAAATGCCGTCCTGGGCTGTTGGATCACAGGATATCGATGACCGACGCCAATCTCTGTCAGCATCGCCTGGGCTATGTGTTAGGACGGACTCACCAGGCGAGCTGGCCATGACCAAACGGGAGGTATTCTGGGGAAGTGCTGGCGAACTGGAGCCTCGCGAGGTGACCCTCGAAGCTGCCGGCTTCGCGCATGCGCGCAAAGCGGAACGGGTCGAAGACGTGCGCGTCGGGGAAATGGGTGTTGTCGTGGTGCGTGGGATGCGCGGCCGCGCCAAGGAGTGTGCCTTTGGGGATGAACGTGCCGTTGGTGAGGACAATGTCTCTCATGGCGACTCGGATCATGGAGGCTGCATGATGCCTAATCTCAACTGCGATTCGAAGCGTAGATTAGGTAAGGAGTGCGTACCGAGAGTGAACCCGTTGTAGCGCTGCGACTCTCGGAGAAGGCTGTCGAGCTTCCACATTCTCCCGAAGGCAGACATAGTCCATCCGTCTGCATCGATGCTAGCCTCGATCTCCTCGCGAAGAGGTGATAGGAGCTCTGGTTGTTCGGCAAGATGATATAGTACGTGGGCGATACTCTGCCGAAACGAGCCAACTTGAGTAGGGGTCCCTATCTCAATAGATGAGAGGTGCATACACTGGAGGAAGTATGGATGGCGGCCAGGTTTAGAAGGAGTAATCTCTCAACGATCTCTACGTCAGTTTCGTGTTTCTCGACGGCTTTGTCGATGATCCACTGCAGGACATCATTCTGCAACACAATCGATTGTTAGACCGGAGACCATTTGGTAACTGAGTGTCTTACTGGCTTGTCAGGCCACTCTATGCCTAGCTCTTGTATAGCCATACGCCGGTCCTGAATGATAGGCCCGAGGTGCTGCAGAGCGCGCTTGGTGGTTTGTCTCACCTTGCTTATGAATGGAGCCACGAGTCTATACCGTGATGTGATGTCAGTATTGTAGAGCAGATGCAATGCTTGACTGACGGTTTTAGGACGTCGGGAAAGAGGAAGAGTGTCGTGCCAGCTTTCACGATCTCCACAGAAAAATGGACAGATATGTCGTTATACTCCTCATTGCGACCTGCGATTAGGCACTCCTGAATTAGTTGTTCCAGCGAACTAACCACAACTTGAAGAGCACTTCGCTTAGCACGCCGTGAAAGAATTGAGTACGGTTTGATAACCACCCAACCCTAGCTCGACGTCTCGTAGGGATTTCGAAGCCATACCTACATAAGGGTAACCCGACGAACGCCCGGTTACTTACACGGGCAATGATCTTCAAGGAAGCGGCAACAACATTGAAATCGGTCCATTCTAGGGACGTTCGTCAGAGGACGGTACGCGACAGATGATCTTTCGATACTGGCAACACTTACGATCCTCCGTGGTGGGAAAATATTTCTGTACTGTTGGAACGACTTCGTCGATCAAGCCTAGCGTCATGATCGGAAGCAGGCGATTCTGGAGCTTCTCCTTCACGACGACAATATGATATGGGTCCTCTTGTATCTTCTGACCAACAGTATATTTGTACTGTAGTAACTGTCCGGATGTTCAGCAGTGGACACAGCACGTAGAAGGGCTATGCGACGCACAGTTTGGACGGCCTCGGTAAAGGACAGCTCGTCTTCGGGTCGTCTTCTGATGTCTTCTATCATCTTGGGACCTGAGATGATGACCATCCACCGATCGAGCAATGCGACCTTGAATGCAGAGCCATAGTACTAAGGAGTATAGCGCAGAGATCCAATATCACGTTAAGAGGGAAAGAGAGAGTAATGTACCAGTTTATAACCTTCTTGGAGTGTCTACCTTCCACGACGGATAAAGGCAATCCCAGTGAGGTATGACAACACAGTTGTTGAGAAGTACCCGACCGTGGGGATTTCATTCAGCTTGGGGTGATCCGTTCAGCCTCGTCCTACATTGTCTACATGCATGAAACACTCACTGGATTAATGTTACACCGGAAAACGACGACTCCAAGAAGTATACCTGCGCAAACAAAAGCACAGGCCTGACCTTGATCCATCGCCTCTGGAAGAATAGGATGGGAGGACACTGTGCACGACTGGATGTGAAAGCGCTGGATAGGAAAGTAGATACCTCGAAGCTATATATCTAGAACAGGACGCGACTACGCAGGGCATTCGAGTCATGGCCGATTGGTCTGACCACCATGAAAATCACCAAAGCCAATCTCAGGCACTCTACTGCCGACAAAGGCCTATTGTGACTTGAGCAGGAGGATGAAATCACCTTCCCCGTTAGATGTCTAGATTGATCCCCGACAGAGGGGCAGCGAAAGTTTGTGTGACAGCTATTCAACGCTCCCGATCGACCCAGGCCTGATGAGCGACTGATCGGGTGATATGTGGGTAATGCGCCCATAATTATCTGCGCCTGACTAGCATCAGTGAAAAAGATAGGACCAAAAGACGTCAAATCGTCGCTAGCGGGGAAGTGCCTGAGCCACGCGTTCAATCCACGGAATGTTGGTATGGAAGCATAGATTCCGACGTCTCACTGGTCTTGGTGCAAGCCGCGACGACGTGCTAGCATATAATGTCGGATGATCGCATGAATACAGTGCTGCGATGCTGGCATCGTCTGTAAATAACACGCTATGTTCGTCAACTTGGGGACGATCAAACTGAGATCATACCGACACTACTGCATGGATACAGTGTGACCTCGTGCGAGCGCACCGCTTGTATTACTGCGACAGACACCGAAGCCGTCAATGGGTTTCGCAAGGCCACTTGGATGACTTTGGCATGACGCACCTCTGAGATCGCGACGCATTGACGTCGAGGATTTGAGACATCATTCTGCAGCGCCGAGATAGGGGTTCCAGACTTTAGTTGACACTAACGGGCTCCATCGAAGTCATATAAACAGCTGCTCAGCGTCAATGGGATAGATGTACTGTGCTTCCGAACCTTAGTGACGGCGACAGGTGGCATCCTTCTCAAGCGCCATCGCCGCCCAGGGCATTTTGGGGTCGAAACCGCGACGTGCGTGTCATGACGCAGACCCCTGGTGTGGTTGAGCACGTTGAGTGCTTGCGATGAGTCTGCCTACTTGATGCCCAGTCGATTGAGCGCTGAAGCTGAAGACGAGGGCGTTGGCCGGAGTAAAGAAAATATGGGGGGCACAGCCACAGACATCGTGTCTCTATCGCGGCAGATTCTCGTTGCAAAACCAAGTTATCCTTCCCACCGATTGATGACCCAGCTACGACACAAACCGCTTTGGGATACACTTTTATAGTCTGTATCAACTACTCTTGAAAGGTAAATCCCGGTCAACCTACTTTACTCTACGTACAACTACTGATATTGAAGGACGAGCCTGAACACCAGTACATCGAGTCGGAGCTCGTACGGCGCTCAGGCGACAGAGAATTTGACAGTTGTGCTGCACGCCGAGAGATGTGAATAAGGGTACGATCCGACCTGATAGAGTAGTAGCGTAGAAGAGTAGTCTTTCTGAGATTCATAGATAGCGATTAGGTTAGCTTTGAGGAGGAATCTTGTGGGTCTACGTTGGGAGAGGATGTGATGAGGGAGATAGCGCACGGATGGAAAGGTGTGATGGCGGGAGGTGTGATGAAGAGGGGCGGAGGGAGATGAGAGAGCAGGAAGCTTGGCGCGGTGCGCGTATCATGATGCGGCCAGGAGAGTCGGCGGCCGCAGTCCGAGTCTGGTTGGCAGCGCGCGCGGCGAGCATCTTTCCCATTGGGTTTGACAGGGAACTCGTACTGCCCAGTCATAGAGTAGACGTTCAAGAATCCGGGGACTTTGGAGAGTATGCCTCAGGAAAGGAGACCGTCTACGTGCCTCCTCAGATTGGGATCCCCCGGCACGAAGCTGAGCCCTGGACGGGTGATCCTCTCCGCGCCGCCGCCTGGGCGTTGTGTAGTACGAGGACCTCGTGTCGGAGAAGGTACTATCCAGGCGCAATGCTCTATGGGAGCGCGACGTTAAGAGGAAGGACAACGACAGCCCAAGCGCTATCCGTCTATAGTATGAATACAGTATACATCGCAAGGATAAGAAATCCAGCAGAATAACAGTATAACGATACCACACAAGCCAATCCCCCTTCGTCTCTCAAACATCAAACCGTCTGATCTCGACCCCGCTACCACACGAACTTACTATCCGTCTATCATCGAATACAACCGCACCCCTTGCCCCGCGAGCTAAGCGCATCCTCACTCTCTCCCACGCATCCGCCCTCGCATCGTCATCTTCGTCAACCCCAGCCTCCGTGACGCCTGCGCTGACTTCGGTTCCGGTGCCGCCCTCGAGGTCCCACACCCAGATGCTCCCGTTGACACCCAGGCTCACACAGCGCCCGTCGGACAGAGCGAGCGTGGACACGGGTCCGATCTGACCGTGGAGTGTCCGCACGAACGTCAGCTTGGGTGAGGACGAGCTCGATGCGGACGAAGGCAGATGCAAGCGGTAGAGCTGCAGCCCCGACGCGGTGTACATGCTCGAGGATGTGTATGCCGTCCCCGATGACGACGGTGACGATGGGCCTGACGACGAGGAAGGTTGTGAGGGAGCGGGCTGGCCGGCGCTGCTGTCGGGCAGGACACCGGGGAGTTTCTGTCCGGGGGCTAGGACGACCCACTTGCCGTCCGTCTGCGTGTCCGCGACGCGCGCGACCTTGCGGCCCCACTGCTCGCGCACAGTGCGCATCTTGTTCTCATCAACCCACCCGGGTGGTACGTCGATCGCGCGCGTCGTGCGCGTATTTGTCACGACCATGCTCTCGGTTTCGGAATTGGAGATGATGAGCTCCGTCGCGCCAACGGTCCAGTGCGCGGGGTACACAGGGATCGCGTACGCGAGGATGAGTTTATATGTAGTCGGGGAGAGACAGGAGAGAACAGGGGAGCTGGGAGGATAAGACGTGAATGAGGAAAGGGTTTGTGTATGGGAGACGGTGTCATGACCGATGTGGTAGAGTGAGAGGCGAAAGGATTCTGAGAGCGTCACGAGGAGCGGATGGTGGTAGACGGCTTGGACGATAGGCGCCGTGCGAGAGCTCCTGCTTGAGGGGTGGTAGGTGAGCAGCCGCGAGGAGGCGGACGGGGTCTGATGGTCGATGGAGAAAAGCGTAAATTCGCCTGTTGACAAAAAGCATGCGAGCCGTCCGTGATGAGCAGAGGCGGGCGGAGACTGATCCATTGCTAGAGCAGTGATGCGCGCTGTGTTCGAGCGAGAGGAGGGACATGGAAGTGTACACGGTGTATGTGCAGGACAAGAGAGCCAAAGTGAGGCTACTGAGCTAGGTCTTGATGATGCAGCGATAGCAACGTTGCCAGTGAGGAGTAGACGAGTCTCGTCGGGCTCTGCAGCTTGAGTGAGAAGACCAGCCGAAGGACCCACGTCAAATTGTTCGACGGTGCAGCGGCCTGGTATGCGTTAAAGTATTGCACTGAGAATAGAACGGAGCTGCACGCACCTGTCCTCCAGTTCGAACTGATGCGGAACATCCACTTCCAATCCCTCACGTCCTCGGCCTTCGCTCTTCCAGGTAAGGATTTCACTTCCCTCCCGTCTCCTCGGCCGATGAATCCTCTTGCGCCTCTAAGACGCATTCTGCCATATTCGTTGATGTATAACGTCTTCCACAACTAATTGCACGAGTATTCAGCGACTGCTTGAATAACAGGGGGAGGACATGAACGTAGCGATTTCGACTTCGATTCCGCACCGATCCAGGGAGTGATTACACGTCGCTCTTGAGTTTGTCGCATGTGTCGAGCGGCTGAATATCAGTTTCACCTCGTGCCAGGCCATGAGGGGAAACCGATATTCTGAGAGTCGCTGCAGTCACCCCTTCGCAGGCGCTCTGAGCTCTGGGAATGGTCTGGAATCATTCCCTCGAATCGGTGCGGAGTCGCTACTGTGTTCCCCTCTGATGACCACGAAGAATCAAATATTGTACCTGATTGTCGAGCGAGAGACGCGACCAGTTGCGGTTTGTACGCTGTACGTTGCATAGGTCTGTGTGTGAAAGATAGGAGAAGATGAAGAGGATGAGCTCGTCAAAAAGCTCGTCGAATATTGACTGAGGTTGGGGATCTTGGGTCCTGCCGTCTGCACCGATGGTGTGCAGGCGCTTCGATGGCGGCAGGGATGCTGGAGACAACGAGTGCTTAGACATTTTGTCGCCTGAGTGTCGACGACGATGGTGATACGAAGAGAGCACTAGTACTAAGCATTGTACTGAGCAGCGGAGGCCTGCTTCTTGTACCAGGCCCCGTCGGGCGGGGGCGGCAAGTCCCCCGGGATTTGTCACCCCGGGGCTGCCGAAACGGACCGGACACTACCAAATCAGTGATGGCCCCGGTTTGACCTGTTCCTGCAACGGTGCTGTTCGATGTCAGGGTGTCCATTCGTATCTCCTTTCACTCACTTTCATCGTGAAAATCCTCTCATCATGTTTCCCTTCCATAGCTTGTGAAGTTGAACAAGTAGTGTTCCAGGTGGATGGAGACCAGCTTCAATACATCCGAGGGCGCAACCTCTACGCCAAAGGAGGAGACCAGTCGTCGGGCCACAGAATCCGAAGTAACCGGCCCTCCAATGGGCATCCATTCACATTCCCAGGCCACAAGCTTCGTCGCCCATGAAGTCAACACTACTTTCATATAGCACCTAGCCGATGCTATGTACATGCTGTGTACGTCATTCACACAGCCATTCCCTGCGTCAAACCTGTGCTGTAGGTACCGCTGTGGTACCCGAATTCTGGTCCAGGTCACACATTGCTTCGTTATGTACTGGTATCGCTTAATACATCCGATCCCTTTCTATTGCTAACACTGTCTGGATCCTCTCCTGAAGTACTACTGCAGTCCTAGTGATATCGAAACACTCCCAGTTCAACGCCACGCCCTGCTGATTACTGAAGTAGCATCATGCCGGCCCCAGGCCCTCGTACACAAGCAAGAGTACGTCTTCCCAGGATCCTATCTGACTTTCTAATCACCTCGCCTTTTGAAACGCAGTCTCCATGGAACTCAGTAGTGTCCGGCTGGATCTCCACCACTGAACAGCGGGAAGATGCGTGGAAATTCTGCGCAAGTGCCGTCGAGCGCCATTACGAAGAGCGCCTGAAACGGTGGAACGCTGAACTTGATATGCTCCTTGTCTTCGTAAGTTGGGTCATTCCCCGCAGCCGAATACACGGATTCACTGGTCTCCATGTACAGGCAGGACTTTTCTCGACAGCTTTGACGGCTTTCATCGTCCAATCCTACCCTCTCCTACAACCGGACAACACCGACACTGTAGTGTTAGCCCTAGCCCAGATATCGAATCAGTTGCAAGGCCTTTCGGTCTCCCCTCCAGTCGTCAACTCTACTCAGCGCTCAGTATTCTCGCCTGAGGGCGTCCCCTTCAAGGCACCTGACTACGCTATCTGGGTAAATGGCCTCTGGTTCTCGTCGCTGATATGCACTCTGGCCGCATCCTCCGTTGCTGTCCTTGTCAAGCAATGGTTACACCAGTATAGCCAGAGCTTGTCGGGCATGTCTCCCGACATCGCCCGTCTCAGGCAGTACCGCTACGACAGCTTGAACAGATGGCAGGTGCCAGAGATCATCGCCGCGCTACCCATACTCCTACAGCTCGCTCTGGCGCTCTTCCTCGCCGGGTTAATCGTCCTCCTGTGGAACCTACACCCGTCCGTCGCTATCTCGGCTACAGTTCTCAGCAGCATCGTGGCAATCTTTATCATCGTGACGACTCTTCTGCCGATCTTCTATAACGACTGCTGCTACCAGTCGCCGCAAGCCCTCGTATTCTTCTTCCTTGCTCAAGGCCTTGTACATTCCGCATTGAAGATCGTTCGGGCCATTGAGCGGCGGGCTCAAGAGGCTGCGCTCGAAGTGACCTCCAGAACCTCCCGCAAGTACGTCGTGCTCGCACACACGCGCGACGCGGCTCGCGTCGTTCTGAAGCGCCTCGGTGCATGGGGCAGCTTCCGCACCTGGCACGCGCGCGAGAAGCCGAACGTAGAGGAGCGACACGCCGAACTGGAACAATCGCTCGCGCTTACCGCCTACTACGTCACGCTCAATGACTCTATGATTACCACGGCAATCATCCCATGTCTTGCCGGAATGGACGCACTGTCTGCGCGCATGTCGGTCCGTTACGGGAACCTGGTGCGCGACGTCACCGCTGGGTTGCCCAGGGGAGAATGGAGGGCGTGGAGACCTTTGATGCCCTTCGTCCTCACCGTCTTCTCGCTAATCACAAGGGATCCGAGCAAGGGTGTAGTCAAGAAGGTACTGCAGGTCATGCCGCGAAGTGGCGCGCAGTCGTCGGCGAGGACAAAGTTGGGAATGCTTTACTTGCTCGCCATGTCACAGCTGGTCTCTCGCCGCATTGCTGCAAGGGTTGCATTCCACAACATGCTGGTATACTTGCAGAGCGGTCGTATCGATATTGAGCGCAGTGCAGAACCGGGAGCGACTGTGCTTGATGATGGTGAGCGGAGTATTGTTGTCTCAACATACGTCTTAGCTTACGCATAAGTTCATAGTCGAAGCTGTCTTCCCGACGACGGATGCGGAACTGGAAGAGCTCGTCAACTTTGACAAGCTCGAGTCCGTCAGCTACTACCTCACGGGGATCGAGTATATCATCAAATATCTCTTGAAACACCGCGTCAAGCTCGAACAAGATGGTTCACCCGTTCCTGATCGCATCCTTGCGCTAGTAGATCGCTTCCGTCTCTTGTTACGCTCTCCGGTGTGGACAACCCAGAGGTCTCGTCAAGGAGTCGTCCTGCAGGCTCTCCGCTACTCTCAACTCCTTCCGCTTATGAAGCAACTGAAGCACGAGAAGCACATTCCGGAGATATCTGGAGATGAGATGCTGCACGATCTGAAGGAGGCCTTCGGCGTCCTTGAGTGTCTCAGGGCCTCAAATGTCGATATAGAGCAAATGGCGAACCAAGACGCTCGGTTAGCGCTTTCACTAATTCAGAAGTCGCTTGACGACTTCGAACGGGAACTGCGAGGAGGGGCCCGGGGTTCGGATTCAGGCACAGAGCCATGTGAGCTTGCAGTCTTTGAGGATGGACTATACTAACACCTTCTGTTCTAGCATCCACATCTGAGCTTCGCTCGAACATTGTTAAAGTTTCGGAGCAGACGACTGTTAAAGACAAACAGACTACGAAGACCTCCACGGAAAGTTCAGGAACTCAAGTCGATTTGCCAGACATTGCAGTTACGTCACCGAGTAATGACTCTACCTGGAATGAAGAACCATCCAGAACGATGGAGCCTTGGCTGGATTCCCTCTTGGATACTATTGATCCCGGTCAGTCCCATTCTTGATGTCATGTGGACAGCACTCTTCTGAACTACAGCAGAATTATCGTTCTTCGAGGAAGACCAGGCTTCAACAGCTTGTATGGTCGATGAGTTCCCAGACACACCTTTGGCCGACCCCAATATTTCGCTTTGGCTCTCTCAGACGGCACCAATCCCCCAAACCAGACGGCATGATAGCAGGCCCGATAGCTTGACCGCCACCGGACAGCACATTTTCAGGCTGCGCGCCGCTAGTGAGCCGCAATATGCCCCATACGAACATAGAGATCATCTAACGTTTTCGTCACAGGTCGGTATCTTGCCTTACCCAGTCCCAAGCCGTATCCAGGGATCCTTCCTCCTGAGCCTCCTCGGTCCTCTCCGACGAGTGCGGTCCCAACTACGGAAGTGGACATAGGAGACTAGGCAATACCCTGAATTGCGAACAGTGATCTTCGTTGAGGGCAATCAGTGCATCCGTCACACGTGGCCTGGAGCTCCAGGCCTTTCCTATGCTGAATCCGGATTACCGGACGACTCGGACTCGGGACGCATATAGGGATATCATAGTCACGTCGCTAGAGGAACACGGCAATCACGGTTCATCGAAAAGTGATACGTACCATTGGCCTGAGGGAATAGGTGGTCCGTCCTTGGCAATCTGCGACCAGCACATGCTTGGTGCACTGCGCATGGCCCCCGCGGGGCCCGAGACGGCCCTGTACGGTCGCTCTATAATTTCATGCCAGGGTACAGTGGCATTCTAACTTCACCGTCACCTACCTACCATACCAGCGGGGTATCTATTACATACGAGATCTCTCTAGGACCGCGTCTCCGCCTGTAGCTTTTGCGTATCCCGCTTCGCATGCCACCAACTGCCCGTGTATATGGATATGGATACGATACTGACGGACATGATGCCCCTGCTCTTGTCGGCTTAGATCGTCCCCATCAACGGACATTGAAGTCGAGGCGAATGCAGTGGCCGGCGATACAGGCTCCCGCTTGTAAGATGAAGTAACCTGATGGAAATGGCAGCTTTTGATTCGACTCATACTGATCACAGAACCTATCTATCACGCTGGACAAAGCCGTATGCCTGTCCTAAACGGCGTACCTCTACAATTGTAGAACGTCTATGAACAGATGCTTGTGTCATATTCAACATGGGTTGACCTTGATTCATCTGTTCGTTGCCCGCATCGTTGTTTATGCGAAAGCATTCTCGAAGCAAGCTGTTTCCTGTTCCAATTTGCATAAGGACCGTAATGTATCTCGTTCCGACAGCCCGGACCACATTTGGAACGCAATTCTGAACTCCTCGGGTCCAGACGCACGGTACTCGTATATAGACCGGGCGAAGAACCAACACCGAATGTCAAGCGGCAGCAGATTTGTGCGACATCCGCACTCCGACGCTTCCATTTTCACAAAATGATGAGCATGCAGCCGATAGAAAACAGGCCGCCCTGTCGAGCAAAAAAAGGAAGGTCAGTTTAACCTTCAGATCGCTCGTTCTGCCGAAAGGAGAGATTGCGACTGCTTACGACGTTGTTGTTCTGGCAGCAGACTACGTTGAAAGAGCAACCCGTGCCCGAGCCATCGTCGTCGACGCTCATAGGGGAGCATCCGAGGCCAAGCATGGACTCGGCACCCTCAACGACGATGCCAAGCAGGCCGAGGATGCCACTGAAGGGGGGTTCGTTAGCCTGTGGGACAAAATTTCAGTCAGTGCTTGTGCTGGCGCTGACAGAGGAATGCCCAGTACCGAGCCCACGGTGTTGCAGCATTGGACGGGGCCTGTGCTGCAAGTGTCGCCGCTAGTGGGGGTGGGAGCGGGAGCAGAGACAGTGACGGTGACAGTCGCGGTCGCGGTCGTAGATACCGGAGGGGTGTTGTTCCATGGTTTGGCGGCAGCAGGGACCGACAGAGGAAGAAGGAAGCAGAAAGCGACGACGGCACGAGAGAACATTTTGGCGATGCTAAGTTGTACTTGTGGAGAGACTGCTGATGTAGTTCCGAGGGAGTGCTCGAACTGAGGAGTTGCGATGTTGCCAACGACGCCTTTATACCTGCGAGAGCTCAGAGGCAAGGAGCCCTACCCCCGGTCTCCAAATGCCGAAACATCATACCAGCATCATCAGAGCGAGCGCGGACATGCACGAGAGATGCGCCGTCTAACCCCCGTCTGAAACTGACCAGACATCACCATCGCATCATATACAACCTCCTGGAGTAGAGCGAGCACGTACGAGCAAGAGAGTCCTGACAGAGATGACGTCCCTGTCTTCCGTGAAATTGACAGCCATGGAAAAGAACGCGGAGGGCTCCGACAACCAGGTCCAAGCTGGGCGCGCCAGTCAATGTTATTCGGTCTGGCAACTTCTCTGTCGAGCCTTCTTGATGGCCTAAATTTAACCAGGCGGCATGCAAAGCATTGCTGATATAAAGACTTGACCATCGGCCCATCTTCGGGAGCCACAGAATAGAGGGCCGGAGGCTCCGAGCTTGAAGGCCATTCTTGCGATGGCGCTGTGACCGGGCTTAGCTATGTAGGGAACCCTCAAATAGAAGCCAATTGGTTAGTTGTGGATATATGTTGAATGGAACATCAACATGTATATTAAGTGCTAGCGCAGCCTTGGAGACAACTGTCGGTTAACAATGGGGCGGGAGATATTGCCGCAAGACGTACTAACCCCGGAAATCCAATTGGTTCACGAGCTGCGGGAGGTTGCATGACATTCGTTTGGAGGCTGGAGGCCCAGATCGCGAGAA
This sequence comes from Dichomitus squalens LYAD-421 SS1, assembly GCF_000275845.1. Taxonomy (NCBI): domain Eukaryota; kingdom Fungi; phylum Basidiomycota; class Agaricomycetes; order Polyporales; family Polyporaceae; genus Dichomitus; species Dichomitus squalens. Next base: position 262,581 of record NW_006766902.1, on the reverse strand, counting down.
ACTGGCTGGCACCGAGAACAGCCTTCGATGGCAGGAATGATCAGAGGTTGCCTGTGCCTTTGGCAGCACGGTGGAGGTTGACGTTGACGTTGACATTGAGTAGAAGGAGCGGCCGATTCCGAGACTCCGACGGCCAGGTGACTATTTCGTGTGACCGGCCCTCTCCGAGTCTACTGCGTGATACTGCCAGTACTTGGGCTATCCATCATCTTAACTGTTCTCAAGTATCATCGACATCACCCCAATGACTTGATATGACTACGGAGAAAGAAAGGGAGCTGCGACACCATAAAAGGAGATGGACGGGTTACGGACATAGCGAATAGGGAGGTCGAATGAGTTCATTACTGACCTGTTCACTCAAGTGGGGACGTGGGATGCGGGCAGCGGGCAGCGGAAAGCGAGCGGTCATGTTCCAGTGGTACAGTAGGAGAGATACAAACGTCAAGTAACGTGGATGTAGAAGAGCGTAGACTACTCTAACGCAACGATTCAGTGCAGAACACAAGGTATTCCACCTTGACAGTGTCCGCAAGGCTTCCTGCTACTGCTGAACATGACGACTGCATATGAGCCATAGGATTGCAGAGAGAAAATGGCTGCAAGGTGGATTATGGGTGCCGTCGACGTCCACTGGCAAGGCATGCCAGGATGGTCGATGGTTTCATCAGACGCTCAGAAGTGGCCCCCAGACCGGACTTTCGGACAGTACTTACCGTCCCCGGGCCACGGAAACGACAGAAATTGCACGACAGGCCGAAAGTACGGCTGAGCTTGGAGAGCGTCGTAGGACGTCTTGAGCTTTTCCTCACTTCTGGGGTGAACATTTGTGAAGAGGACAAAGACGCTACGAGGACGGAGCTAGCTGCATGTGAGAGCCGCGATAGTGCGCAGCGTGGTGGGGTCGCCGGAACAGTGATCGATGGTCCTTTCGACGACCTCCCATGGAAGCGCCAGAGACTGCGCGGTGGATGAGACCGAAGGCGAGGAATGCAGGGAGTTCGCCAGGTAATCCGTAGAAGACAAGGATTGTCAGAGATCGAATATCGCCGGTGGGTGTCACGGTGAGTTCGAGTTAGACCACGACCATGGAAGCTGTGCCAAGACCAGCAATCATGCAGACCGTGGGCGTCAAATGGGACTCTTCCCTTTCAAATTCCCGGACCTCCCATACTCATTGGAATGCGTACAGAGACGGCTGGTCATCGTAGCCCGCCGGAAAGTACGGAATAGGGACTCTGGTACCCCCGGGCCCATCCCGCTGTTTGTCTTCAAGTTGGAGCGTCGTCATATGCATACACCACCACTGCTTACATGAAGCCGAGATCCCTAGGCTAGTAGGAGAGCGCAATATCTGAGCGGCGAGAAGTGTCCAAAGCACACGGACTGTGAGATAGTAGAAAGGCTTCCGTAGAAGTTCTGGATTGTGTTACTAGCGATGATCACGTGGGCTTTCAGGATTGTCAAAGGAACAAAAGTAGCCAAATGACGCTCGTGCCACTCGATCGCAGAGCCCACTCAAAGACTCCCCTAGCAGCCCAATGTCATGATCCATCGTCTTGTCTGCCCTGAGGCAAGAGGTTGCTTCCCCACTACATCTGTCCGGCGATTTTGGACCGGTCCTTGCTCGTCGCTCAATTGTCTTTTACTCATCTCTCATCCTCGCGGATCATATATAACATGTACACCATCCAACTACCTACCCTCGGCTTCATCCCACCTTCAGCCCTCTTCCCTTCGAGCATCTAATCTTCTGTCGGTTAGCCGCTGGTTCCGGCTCCGACAACCCATCTGACAGCCAAGGTCAACTAAGGACATAGGCCACAAAGCGGCACCATAGTCTGTGGCCCGGAGCTTCGAACAAAGGACACGAGGCACTCCGTTCGCTTTGGCTTTCCTTTAGCGCCTACAGGCTTGCAGCTATAAGTGAGTACGGCCGCACATACTGTACCATTACTCTCCCCCAACCCACCGGGCTCGCAAGTCTTCATCCCAGCATACCCCACATCGTACGCGCAGCTCGCGACGATATCCCCTATTCCTATACCCACCGCGAATTCCATACCCACTTCTCCCATACCCACTTCGATCATACCCCGTCCGAATCCGCACTGATGTCGCGCGCAACCCACACCGCATCTGCCCCAGTCTCCGGCTCCGTCGCGCGCACGGGCCGCTCGTACGACGCGTATCGCGTCCCCCGAGAGCTCGCCCCGGGATTCATGGACAACGGCACCATCTCCGCCAACCACCCGATCGTCCAACAGTTCGTCGCCTTCGCCGCCCGCAAGCTCCTCGCCGCAGAAGCCCTCGACGCCGCGACTGGACACGCTGCTATCGCCGATCGACACAGAAGCCCCAAACACCCCGAGGTCACTCTCTGGCGACTCGAGGAGGGCGGCGTCGCGTGCGTAGGGGACGTCGAGGATGCGCTGGGCGCTCCGGTGCCGGCCCGTCTGGCGGAGGCGATCTTCGCGTTGGCCGCGTTGGCCGTGTACGCGTTCCCGATGCGTCCAGCGCATTGGGCGTTCTGGGCGGAGAATAGCCAGAAGCGGGTTTCAGGGTTGATTCACGGGGTCGTATGTGAGTGTTCTGATTGTGTGTGGTCGACAGGAA
>NW_006766902.1:251193-259569 GCF_000275845.1 Dichomitus squalens LYAD-421 SS1 | reverse complement strand
GCCCCAGTCTCCGGCTCCGTCGCGCGCACGGGCCGCTCGTACGACGCGTATCGCGTCCCCCGAGAGCTCGCCCCGGGATTCATGGACAACGGCACCATCTCCGCCAACCACCCGATCGTCCAACAGTTCGTCGCCTTCGCCGCCCGCAAGCTCCTCGCCGCAGAAGCCCTCGACGCCGCGACTGGACACGCTGCTATCGCCGATCGACACAGAAGCCCCAAACACCCCGAGGTCACTCTCTGGCGACTCGAGGAGGGCGGCGTCGCGTGCGTAGGGGACGTCGAGGATGCGCTGGGCGCTCCGGTGCCGGCCCGTCTGGCGGAGGCGATCTTCGCGTTGGCCGCGTTGGCCGTGTACGCGTTCCCGATGCGTCCAGCGCATTGGGCGTTCTGGGCGGAGAATAGCCAGAAGCGGGTTTCAGGGTTGATTCACGGGGTCGTATGTGAGTGTTCTGATTGTGTGTGGTCGACAGGAAGCTGGTTGACTGAGGACCGTGGAATGTCAGGCGCCGACCCGAAGGTCATCCACGTCCCAAACGGGGTGTCTTGGGACAGTGCAGACCGCGCTGTCAAAGACCTACGCTTTTGGCATAAGGGCTGGAGGGAGGAGGACACCCAGGGACCGCTGGAGAGACGCAGGAGTCCTCGCAAGCCGAAGAAGTCTGCTAGCGGCGACATCCCTCCCTCGAGCGCGACCAAGCAGCAGGTCAAGAACACGAACGGCAAGCGTCCCGCGCCCGACGACGGCCCCTCTCAGTCTACGAAGAGGCGGCGGAAGGCGAAAGACGACATGGCGGGGACGAATGAGGAGACGGGAACGCCGCGCAGGTCGCTCAGGACTCGCAAGGAGCTGCAGGAAGCGTCGTCCTCCACGTCGCCTTCTTCCATGGCGCTCGCCGTTGACGACCCCGCGGCGATGGCCGTGGACATGGAGGCGGTCCAGACAGTCGAGGATACCGAAGCCTCGACAGCTGCAGGATCGCAGAATCCTCCAGCTGCGAAGAGCACGAGGAGACCCCGAGGGAAGGCCGCGGCGACCAGGAGACCCGCTGCGAAGCGGAAGGCGAGGAATACACGAAAGGCACCCTCAGGAGGCTCGCCATGTGAGAGCCCATCGCTGTCGGCACAGTCACCAATCACGATCCGCATCCCGCCGCGGTCTGCAACCTCGTCGCCAGCGGTGGCTACGCGCGAGCTGGCGGATGGAGCTCCAGCCTTGACGTGGGACGAGCCGACAGTAGCCGCATCGCCGTGGTCTTCGTGCGACACCGCGGTCGAACCGTCTACCGGGGTGACTACGCGCGTCGGGACGCCTCAGCCGGACTTGGAGGGCAAGGTTAAGCCCGGAAGTTTGAGACCAAAAGTGGCTCCCGAAGTTGCTGGACGGCTTTCAACCAAGATGGGTAGGCGCGCGTTGCGGAATCGGTGACGGGCCATGGCCACCTCACCAAATTGTGAAAGTCAGCGTCCTTTGCTTCGGACGTGCCTCGATGTTCTCTACCTATATCGCTAGCTATTCTTATTCTGTTAATTTAAATTGTTGTAGCACTGAATGGAAAATACATGGTACTCGCTTCGTGGCCGAAGTGAAGATGCGTGGGGGACGCTTACGGACAAATACATGGGCCTTCGTGTTGGGAGGAGAGAAAGAATATTTGGTGATGATAGAAAGTACAATTGCATGCAAGATAGAGTACACGACAGCATGAGCGCACCTGCGAATGACTCCGACACCTCTCAGCTCCGATAGTAGTTCACATGAATATCCGGAGATCATCGCTTGTTCTGTGCCGCAGCCTCTGACAAAGAGACGATAAGCGAGGTCCTGGACTCGGTGAAATATCACGTACCTCGTCGTGTCGCGTCCTCCAACAGCTGGGTATCCACGTGCTCGGCTGGCAGTTGCACGTACCGGACGACGGAGCCGCGAATGAAACAGTTCTTCACCGCCATCTACGTTGACGATAGCAATGAGTAGGGTCAGGAGCGACGGCCGAGGGTGCTGGTCGCACCATATGCGGGTGTCGCGCCTCGTCCAGAACCTTGATGTTGTCTAGTCGGATGTTGAGGAACCTGAGGTGATGATAAGCAATTATAGTACAAACTTCGCGAAATCAACGCAGACATACTGGTCAACAGACTTCAAGGTGCCGGTGATAGAGAGGTCATTCTTAAGCTCGACAGTGACCCTTTGGTCGGTGAGGGTTTTGAATACCGAAAAGATCAGCTAATGGGTATGTTCAGTACAGAGCGTACAATTGAGCAAAGGTAGGGCACACCATGATGGAGACCAGTGGAAGCTAGGATGTCGCCGACGATTTGGAGGTCGACGCGCCGCGGCGGCTAGGCGAAACCGGCGCCTCTGGATGCTAGTCCACGTGACAGCTATAGCCTCCCACTTTCAAATCTGAAAGTGACTTTGCAGCTCCTTCGACTCCACTATTGCAGTCACTGGCAGTTCCATCCTTCAAGGCTTGCAGTATTTGTACTCCTTGCAACCGAATTCCACGCGGGCACTTGCTCGTAGCATCCCCTAGCGTTCTTCTCTCTACTTCGCACCCTCTGCACAGTTCAAGCCTCCGAATCACCGGAAAACTATAGGCATGAGGATTGCGCAGTGCCGGTTATTTCGGCTCTTCTGGGACAGACGGCGATCGTGGCACAGTACCCGACTGTACGATGGCCAAACAGTAGTGCTGGTGATGATTTACGTTATATTCCCCTTCTCCGGTCGGCAGAACACAGCGTGCACAGTAACACGAAGTTACGCGGTTCCATACAGTGGAAGCTCCCTAATCCTGAATGCTAGACTATATTCTTGGGCGGACCATGGTTTTCCAGTACGCGTCTTGTTCTCCATGCTGCCATATGGGTTAAGGAAGTAAGCCCTCCGCGCGATGTCGTTGGCTGTCCGTCTTATGACTATTATCTGTTGGCATTCGACAGTGCTTTCGCACAGCTATTAGGGATACAGCGATGCATTGTTGGGCAGGCGCATCCGCATTTCCCGATATTCATTGATGGGAATGGTGATTCCTGACGCCAACTCTGCTGTTCCCCATTAATCCAAGGTCTCCGGCCCTTCCTCTCTTTGTCGATCACGGCCGGTCGTCTCGCCTGCACGGCCCCACCGCTGGTCCTGATTAATGTTGCTCCGAACATGAGTGAGTAGACTGTTCACTGCCTGCCCGGGATTTAGTACTTAAAGATCACATCATGGGATTATTCCGACCCCATCCTGGCGACCATGCTTTCACGTTCGCTTCTCCCTCTTCTTCAGCTTCTTCACTTCTTCACTATTTATTCCACCGCTGTCAATGGACAGCACTTGGGGTCTGTCTTACAAGCCGTCAGTCATGGCGCCGGCATGATGAACCTCGACGAAGTGGGGCTGGCCAATTCTGGGAATGTGATAGTATGTCGTATTCAGCCATGTCACGGCCCTGAGACTAATCGCCAGTAGTACTTGGTGAACGTAACGCTGGGAGGGGAAGGTGAGTGCTTCAAAGCCATTCCTGATTGATCTGACCGACCGGAGACCATCGCAGACTTCACCGTCCAACTTGATACCGGGTCGACTGACCTTTGGATTGATGCTCGCGGTCGCAATGTCAAGCTCACGAATTCCACTACCAATACCGCGAACGAGACGTACGGACAGGGCTCAGCGTCCGGTACCATCAACTATGCTGAGCCGACGGTCGGAGACTATGTCGTTGCCTCACAAGGTGCGCTTTGGTCGCATCATAATGGAAACGTATGTTGACAAGCAAGTGTTAGCCTTTGTGAAGGCATCGGAGGTACGTTGTGACCTGCGGTCTTACTTACCCGTTTCTCATCGCATGGCAGGTCGAGAATATGCCCGCCGGAATCCAGGGTATTCTTGGTATGGCGTTTGACAACGCCAGGATTTTCGAGAACCTCGAACAAGCGTGGGGAACGGAAGCAGCAGAGAAGCTCGGTCGCGCCTTCATCACCAATCTCTTCGCCCAGAACCAATCTCTCCCCAACAACTTTGACCTCCAGCTCGGCCGGTCAACCTTCGATGATCCGACCGGGAATAACACGTTCATCATCAGCGGTCATGCGGCGGGTTTCGAGGACGTCGCACAGGCCCCGAAACTTACTCGCGAGGTTTCCGACCACTGGACCGTCCTCTTGGACGAGATGCGCGTAGATGGTAAACAATTCTTGTTCAACAAGTCGGTCGTCTCTGGTGTACCCGAAGGCAACGTCCTTGCTGTTCTTGACAGCGGCTTTTCTCTCCCACCCCTCCCTGCTGCCGCTGTCAACGCTATTTACAGCACGGTTCCGGGAGCCGTGCTTCATAGCAGTCCAATCGGTGCCCTCAATGGCTGGATTCTTCCTTGCGACTTCCCTCCCATTGATGTCTCATTCACTTTCGGGTAAATGACATCTTGCATGAGCTTGGCGTGCACGTACTCATGGAGACTTGCAGCGGCAAGGAATACCCCGTCCACCCGCTAGACCTGTTCCTGCCTGTGTTCCCGGTCCCCATTATTGAAAACGGCAGCGAGAAGAACGTCACTGTGTGCGTGGCGACCTATCAGGCCTTGGCGCTCGATCCTGCTTCCTTCAACACTTTCGACCTGATCCTCGGCGACGCGTTCCTCCGTAGTGTCTACGCTTCGTGAGTCCCAATCTCGACAGGCATCCTGCTTTAGTCTCACGAGTCGTATTCTATAGCTTCGACTATGGGGACTACAACCCAACGAACAACACTAATGGCCAGCCCTTCGTGCAGATGGTGTCCACGGTCGACGTCTACTCCGCTCCGAACGAGTTCGAGGACTTCCTCTCTGAACTGCGCAGCAACGCTCCTCCGTCTCTCGAGCCCTCCGTATTCGTCACCAAGCAGCTCTCTCCTTCCCTAACTGGGGGCACCAACGCATCTACTGACAGTTCGGTGCGCGGTTCGCTCGCTACCGACGCCGACGCTACATCCTCCGGCTCCTCCAACGGCTTGGACAAGAAGTGGGGCACCATCGCGCTCGCGCTCCTTGCCGCGAACCTCCTGGTCGGGATCATCCTCCTCATCGTCGTGCTCACCATGTGTGTTCGCGGGATGAAGGGCCGGAGGATGTCGAATCCTGATTCGCGGTGTCACGCTGTTCCCGTCAAATTCAAAGAAGTCGCCGATCCCGATCCTGAAGCGGGCCCGCTCAGGTATAGCGACTGAGTCCAGAAGGCGGTAGTAGGGTGATTGTCTAGAGCCATCACCGCTGTCCGACGTTCCCGCCGACCCTCGTAGACCCTGAAAGCGACTGCCGTCACGAAGGCGCTTCACCCTTTGCGTAATACATCTCGCCTAAATACGTTCGGCAAGTTTGTCACATCCGAGTTCTAACGTCGTTCTGCGTTGTCTGCTTGGCCGCTCCTCCAATGCATACGTTTTCGCTCCCAACTGCTTGCGGCATATACCTTGCAACCGGTGCTCACATGGCACCTCGCTCTTAACATCCTGCAGCGCGTTCAATCCCACTTCCTGCCTTAGGCGTCCCGTGGGGCTTCTGCCCAGGCATAACGCGTCAACCCCAATTCTAGCCAGTCACAATAAACTTTTGCACTGAGCGAAATGAACTACAAGCCTTTGTTTGCGGATCGCCCTTCGCAATTGCACTATGACAACCATGGTCAGCGAGCGTCAAGGCTGACTTTTAGTATCATCTCTGGTCTGGGGCTCGTGTAGCCCATCGATGGGAAGCGGAGGCCAGAGTAATTCCACGTCATCCGCTCCTCCGGGAATTCGAACCTGAAGCACTGAGAGTACACTTTCTGAGCAAAGGTACGGGCATCGATTATCGAGCAATGCCCATGAGCGAGAGCAGGAAATATGTACTCTTCAGCTACTTGAATCCGCTGCATCATCGTACGAGATATAACGTAATGGGGATGACTTTTAGCGTGCGAAGCCTAGAGTAGACGTGACCAGATGGCCACCCTCCGCACCTGTTCTTTGCAGTCCTTATAGCATGGCCACGGCGGCAGTATGCGTCTGCAGTGCTCAAATATACGGACGACCGTGGCGCGTTCGCAGCCGCCTGTAGAGGTGACTTTGCCCTCGCCCCTGAGACAAGCTTATTGTGCCCGCGTTGCCCGCGATTTCTTGTAACACCGTTCTTGACGACGACAGAACATTTTCCGATATCAGCGTGCCAACGTACCTGTTTTTTTGGGTCGGATCTCGAGGTCGAAGTGGAGCATGAACGGCGTGAAGCCGACAGCGAAAAGCTGCTCTGTGAAGTTCACCTGAACTCGGGTCGGCTTCGACGTCATCAGGTCTGATTTTCAGTACAGCAATGGCGACCTGCGCCGACCATCTTGCATGCAGCATATGAGTAGGATTGCACAGAGGTCCCGGTGTCATTTGCCAAGTTCAGGGCGGATTCTCGAACAGCACGCCGGCGAAGTCCGGCAGGAGGATTGCAAGCGCGCCTCTCTACCACGTGGCGAGGACCTTGTTTGTCAAGGCGACCGTCAGCCTTTCATCAGCAAAAAAGCGAAACGGATGGTCGGTGATGACCAGGTTCCGCAATTCTGACCAGATTGGGCAAGGTATGAGAAGTAGATGGTGAACCCGTAGCAAATCCGCCAGATATGGTATGCAATGGCCAGACCTTGCAGGGCGCCTGGACAATGATAGCCATTTCTCGCTGAGCATTCAGACAGCAGCTACCATACTGTAGGGGAACTAAGGCCGATAATGTACATTATTGACTGGGCTCATGAACATACATGGTCAGTGGCTTGTGCAAATTCTACCATACATGCCCATGCTGCGAAATGGTCACTTGTCACGTTCAGAAAGTAGCCGACAAATGATCACACAATTCGAGTTTGGTTTTCGATGATATTGATGATTGGACGCGAACTGCTATACATGGAAGAAGGCAGACATGAATGTAGCCAGTCTACACACCTACTGTGCGCGAAAAAAAGCGGGTTAGGGTTAGCAGGGCTAGTCGCTGGGTGAGCAGGAGCAAGGATGCTCCCGAGGCCAAAGTCACAAGTACGCAACAATGTCTATGCAATCATACAAAAGGTAAGTCAGGCAACAAGGCTTATGGAAAGGGCAAGAGCGAGACACAACTAGTGTGTGCACATTATACATACCTATGGGATGTTTATGAGGAGTCGAAGGCAGGCAGGTGGGGCTAGACATTAGTAGCTACAGCCGTCTTGGCACGACTCACAAACATCAGATCCCAAGGGGCATGTTGCAGAACTGGTACGTTGTAGCGGGTGATAAAGGGGGGATGCAGACGCGGCGTCGAGAGATGGGGGTTTTGCAAGAGATAGTTCAGGGCAGGGCTGGCACAATGACAGGCCGTTGATTGAGTTATAACCTAAAATACGCGTCATCGATGAGCAAGATTGAAAAGTATCAGTAGGGAGTACACGTAGAAAGAAGGCAGGGTGAGGATCGTCACCACACCGGGCAGACGCTCACAATGGCTGCATGCCCATGCTCCGGCGCGCGGGGCATCTGGTCGGTTTTGCTGTGGACGCTGTCGCGATCGTCCACAGCAACGACACCATCTGACTGAATACAACGCTGCTGAGTTGCCGTGCACTCACCCGCTTTGCCTGCATCGGCACTTCGGCGCCGTGTTCTACAAATAGTAGGCTGCAACCTGACCTGCCGCCCCATGCCGCCGCTCATGGCGGCGGCGGCAGATGCACAGACGAGGAGGCAGAGAGAGCCGAGGCGGAAAGGAGGATGGAGGAGGATGAGGAGCGCGTTCGGGAGAGAGATTGGGGAGATGTTAGTAAGGAGTGCCGAGGAGGCGGCTGTGATGCAGCGGAGCGCTTTGCTGGTCTCGACGTATACGCACTTTCTCTGATGACGATTGAGTGGTATGAACTAAAAGGACAAGATGAATACCTATCTACCATTGTCGGGATCCATGCGTGTTGAACAGGCGCTGGTTTACACAGCTTGCCTAATACAGCCGTCACAAGATATGGAACGGCACAGCCGGTTACTGCAATAACCGAGGCTGTACTACTCATGTGGTACACGCACAGCTTCGCTGTGTACGCACTGCTTCTCTGTGCGACTGTGCATCCTGGGAATGTACTGTATAGTACTACGTAGCCACAGATGTACAGTAGTATATATAGGGGACCTCTGTACCCCCAATCTACAGTTCAGTTCACTCGAACATCTCCTCTCATCGCTCTAACAATGTCACAGCCAACGAGCTGTGCCACCAAAACAAACAAGGGCAAAGCTTACTGATGCAAAGGTTGGTGCTGAGAAGCGAAGCAACCAGAGGTGACACAGCAAGAGATGTGAAGAGATGTATTCCCTAGACTAGAAGGGGCAATAGAAGGTAGGGCTGCTAGCTACCTA
>NW_006766902.1:235503-250894 GCF_000275845.1 Dichomitus squalens LYAD-421 SS1 | reverse complement strand
ACAGTAGTATATATAGGGGACCTCTGTACCCCCAATCTACAGTTCAGTTCACTCGAACATCTCCTCTCATCGCTCTTACAAGCCTCTTACAATCAACCAACCCTTCTAGGTGAGTTGCAGGCTATCCGCTGTTGTTGCCACCCGTGGGAGAGGCCTTGCCCCCCCCCCCGGGTTCAACAATGCGCGCAGATGCTTAATGGCCGGAGTCTGTCGGACGATATGGGAGTTGGCCAGCATTAGTAGGCGCTTGTGGTTTCCGGAAAGGGTAGGCCAGTTTCGGGCGCCGTGGCCATGCAATACCATTGTTTGCACAATTTGCTGATGTTCAACCCCTCCGTACGTTATTGACCTTGTTCACAGTCGCACCGCACCGACTCACTTTCGTCACTTTGCTTCAGCAGAACTGAATATGTAGGGCACAATTGCGACATAACCTCGCGGATTTGAATATCGCACATCCTGGCGTGCTTTCCTGTATCCTCAGCGTCCCGCTGCGCTCGGAGCGGTGCACAATATCAGTGTGCTGGAGGACGGCGAAGTGATGATCTTATTGTCGGAATCTCGGAGACCTATGGCAAGCGTGTAGCAGTCGCAATGTCGAAATGATCTCTCCCTGCATATGCTGGGTCTTCCAATGTTCAAATCACGGCCTGACTCTCAAGCGGGGGTCTTAGGAACCGTATTCAATCGTCGAACGCTGACTGCCTAACGTACGCAAATCGCTATCCATGACAATCTTAGATGCCTAAGGACCCTGACGGGTGACGACAGCTCTTCGATAGCGCTCATCACTCAGCAAATCCGCAATATCCGAGGAGCCAGTCTAAAAGTACCCAGACAATGTAGGTTAAGAAGTAAGCCCCTTCATCGACGGTGCCATCAGTAGTCCCTTCAAATTCACAAGTGACATCTATCCCTAGGAGTGTTCCTGCGCAGGGTACAGAGCACCGGCGCATGGCAAAGCGATGGTGGCGTATCTGTAGATTGTCCATTGAAACAATGTCGCAATGGGAAAGCGGTTCAGCCTCAGTTTGTTTCCCCGAGTCACCCCCCAGGCGGCCCATCAGCTATACTGCTTTCATTGTTCCTGCCGCCCGTGAAAGCCCGGTACTCGCGATGTTTCAGTTTCCTTACGGCTGGCTTCCACAGCCATGATGGGCGTACATCAAGCAAGCGAATGGCTCATCCCCGCTGGGACTCAGGATATATAGAGATGGCCTGGTCCGTCTGTTGCCTCTCATTCTGATGACGATGTTTTCTCGATCCGTTCTTTCTATTCTCCAGCTCGTTTCTTCCCTTTTCCTCTATCTTTCTCATGTTCATGGGCAGATCTTGGGTCTGGCTTCCACGCCACCAGCCATGGCGCCGCTATGACGGATCTGGTCGGACTGGATGATAATGGTAACACACAGGTGCGTCTTACCTACTCTGTATCGGTTTATCTGTGTTTATAGCGGCAAACAGTATATGGTGAACATCACCCTTGGAGGAGAAGGTGAGTGTCTCATGAGTACTCGCGATTGATCGATCAAACCTGGAGGGGTCATCGCAGAATTCACTGTAGTGCTGGATACCGGGTCAACCGATCTTTGGGTTGACGTCCGCGATCGTAACATCAAGCTCACCAACTCTACTAATATCACTGCGGAGGAGGGTTACGCACTGGGTTCGGCAGCCGGCACTATAAACTTCGCTGAATTGAGGGTCGGCGATTACCTGGTTCCTTCACAAGGTATTATCTGACCGTATTGCGATGGTGACGAGGTCTGACGATGCGCTGTCTAGCCTTCGTCGCAGTGATCCAAGTACGCAATGTCTTGAAGCATCCCTTACTGTCTCTAATGATCACAATATCAGACTGAGGATCAGAGCGTCCAAGGCATGCTCGGTATGGCGTTGGACGATACCAGCATATACGAGGCACTCGCGCAGGCGTGGGGCAAGAAAGCAGCGAATGAACTCGGTCGTGCGTTCATCACCAACCTTTTCGCACAAACCAGTCCCTTCCCAACAACTTCGACATCCAGCTCGGCCGAGAAACGCTTGACGACCCGACTGGTACCAACGCGGTCACCATCAGCGGCCATGCGCCTGGTTTCGAGAATGTTACGGAAGCCCCGAAGTTAACCCGCCAGATGCCAGACCACTGGACGCTTTATCTGACGAGATGCATATCAATGGCGAGCAGTTTGTGTTCAACAAGTCGATCGTCTCTGGTGTACCCAACGGCAAGGTTCTCGCTGTCCTGGACAGCGGCTTTACTTTACCTCCTCTACCTGCAGCGGCGGTGAACGCCATCTACAGTCAGATCCCCGGAGCTGTCCTTTACAACACCACCTCCGGTGCATTGAACGGCTGGATTGATCCTTGTGAGTTTGCCCCAGTCAATGTGTCCTTCACTTTCGCGTAAGTGAGCACAATCCTCAGGTCAAATGATCTTGCTCACCGCCGCGTTTGATAGTGGACAGGAGTACCCCATCCACCCCCTTGATCTCTTCATTCCCTGGTATCCAACCCTGATCATCGACAATGGCATCGAGAAGAACGTCACTGTATGCGGACCGGCGGTGCAACGTATCAGGCGCTCAGCCCCAGTGAGAACTTACATGGGCTCAGCTGTATAAGGTCGATTTGTAATGTATGACGTCGGAAAACCCGACCAAACCCATAATTTGGCAGTACACCCGACTTTGGCTGTATGTCGTTGTATGAACTCGGGTGGTCGTCCGATACCAACCAAACGCCGTTGGGCTGGGTCGGGTGCGGCCGTTTTCATTGGGTTAGGCGTGGTTACTGTTGAGACCCTTTGTATCAGAACATTTTCGCATGATCGTATTCTATTGTATGTCGTTGTAAAGCTACACGGTGGAATACAGCTACATTCAGGTATCATTGAATACAGGGGGAGAAGACTAGATGCCGTTGGATCACATCAGGACCAGCCCGTGGTGCCAATGGGGCGTGCATGCAGCAGTGTCAACCTCACCCGCAAGGGAGATCAACAGATGAGTGTGATGTCTAAGCCTCCTAACAACCACTTGAATGGGCCCGTCGTCGACACTGTCAGGATTCAAAATGCGAACAGATCAGTGATATTCGGCAATGGGACTCAATAGCGGTGCTAGACACATACTGTCTACAACGCAGGGGACCCGTCCGAGCATCTGTCGAAAAGGTGAGTAAAGGAAGTCAATACATGTGATCGAATACACCTGGCGCTCGGCATGACTCACAAACTCGCAGTGGGCCTCGAAGGTTTCCTGCGTTCCCCTGGTCTCCATGTACCATTTCCATGCATGTATCCACCTGCAACAGAAATGTGAATCAGGCACTCAAGGAAGTCAGTCAGTGAATGAGGGAGTAGTGCATGCTTGGCACCTTGCAGATCAGCTGGGGAGGCCATTGCGAGGTCTTGCGAGGCGCACATGTTTTTGTCGCTGTTGTCTGCTACGCTTGTCGAGAGACTGTATTGAGGGAAACGTACCTGCGGAAGCAACATAGAGGGAGACAGCTTGCAAACGAGGGGATAGAGATGGTAGACGTGGTGGATTAAGAGACGGAATGTACATCGAGCGAATTCAAACATCGGCGCCTAAAGTGCATGACATCATATTCTCATCGAGGAGGGAGAGATCGATGTCAAGAAAAGGTGAAGAATGCGAAACAGGAGTGGGATAACACTCACTGAGAACTTAAGGAGTGATCAAAATGAGGAAAAGGGGGGGAAGAAGACAATGCAAATGTGCAGATGTTGGTAAGCGTACCGAAGGGCTCCTCCTTGCATCAAACACCCTGTTGCGTCCAGAGCTCCTTGCCCTTGCCCTCATGCTCTACTCCTTGAGTCCAGGGACAAATAATAAATGTGGAATGATTGGGGGTGGTGAGCACAACAACAATAACGGGGGGACAGTGGAGCGAGATCTGGTTTGGAGGATTGTCAAAGTCCGCGGGCTTGGCAAACAACGACATGAGGGTGGCTCGCCTAAAGGGCACGCGTGCTAGTGCATTAGCACAAGGTAATGTATCACATAGGTCTTGGAGACATGTTAGAGACAAGCTTGAGAGACACGTCGACGTCACCAGCGTAAGAACATGCACGTCCGATCCAGTCACCGTAAGGTCAATTAGAGACACAGATTGAGCGCCTAAAATGGTCCGCCCAATCTGAATCGAGGCTTCCCGACCTCAACCGCTCTTACACGAATTTCGCCGATGTAAAACAACTGAACCCATGTAGGTTCTCACTGGGAGCGCTCAGCCTTGACGACAGCTTCAACACCTTCGACCTCATCCTCGGCGACGCGTTCCTCCGCAGTGTCTATGTATCGCGAGTCTCACCTGACCACGCGCGCACCTCGTGGGTGCCTCACGAGTCGCCGCTCTGCAGCTTCGACTACGGCGATTACCACCCGACGAATAATACCAATGGCCGGCCCTTCGTGCAGATGATCTCGACCGTCGACATGAACTCCGCCCAGAGCGAATTCACGAACTTCATCTCTGAGCTGGCCAGCAACGCACCCCCATCCCTTCCGCCATCCGTCTTTGTCACCAAGCAGCTCTCCCCATTGCTTACCGGAGGAGGTTCGAACTCTTCGAGCGACGGGAGCGATGGCAACGATATTGTCAGCGGGGCGCTCTCCACCGACGACTCCACCACGTCTTCTGGCTCTTCGAACGGTCTGGACAAGAAGTGGGGCACAGTCGCACTCGCGCTGCTTGGCGCGAACTTGCTCGTCGGGGTCATCCTGCTCGTGGTCGTGCTGACCAGCATGCGCGGGGTGAAGGGTCGGAGCTCCGGTCGGTACACTTCTGTGCCTGTACGGTTCAAGGAACCCGTCGACCGCGATGCGGAAACGAATCCCCTGCGGTACAGTGACTGAGAGTTGAGTCACATTTGAGGGCGAGGCGATCGCTTAAGCTTCACGGACCGAAATGACGTTGGGTACCGATAATCAATTGCACTTAGAGTACTGTCAAGGACGCTCGTAGATTTTGGCGCAATAATCATCTCTGTATCCCTATATCGAGCTACGTTGTTCCCAGTCCCCATCGAGTACTTGAACCACTTCACGCCTCTGCAGTTAAACGCGCTCACCTCATGCTCGTGTGTAGATCTCGCTGCCCAATATGAGTTCCCGCGAAGCATACAGTATCCTGGATCGCCTCCCCGCTGCGCTAAACTCGTCTCTATTCCGAAGTCATCACAGGGTGTGGGGGTAGGCGGAAAAATGGAGGGCAATCCAGGAACTCTGAGAACTACGGAGTGCCTAAGATCGGCAGAAATCGCCGGCCGGGTGGGATGATAGCCATTTTGGCTTGGCCTTGGTTCCACCCTTCAAGGCACTGCGGCCGAAGTCTCTCGAAATGCCACTATAGAGTACGAGATATGGTTGTACAACCCAGGACGACCACCTGTCGAGTATGAAGATCTTTGCCCTTCCAGTAACCCCTTTCCTGGACGTTCTTTCGCGCCGTGTCCCGAAGACTCACACGTACTCACCTTACGCGTTCACAAGCGACGTGTATTCCGTGCCTCTGCTGACGCGCATCTATTGTGGCGCAACGTAGTGAGGCGGTCATATGTTGTCCTGGACCGCCGCTCCATTTGACTTCCTGTGATCTGGATGTTTTCGGCAGACCAATCGATAAACCCTGACCTCCAGGTAGAGCACTGACAGCATTCCTGAAATCTTCCCTTAGACATCGCATGGAATTGCTTGAAGCTAAAATCCGTTAGTCTGTTCATGCAGAGCTTCGCTTGCAATGTACTTGCTATCGAAGCTGCTACACACTGTAACGAAGTGCGTGGAGTCGCGCCTTTGCACCCCACGTACCAAATTAGCCTCCGTGGACCTCTCATCCTGCCTGTCATCACGGGATTGAAACACGATCGTATGACTTCCATCTGCCCTCTCCACAACCAGTAGCTTGAGACTTTTGTTCCCTGGACATGGACCAGCTGCCATGGCTGCCGTGCCCCGTTCCGTCCCAACTATAGCAGTCGGCTCTTGATGACGTTGACTTCGGGGCCCGTGGCACTTTGGAAGGACAGTAAAACGCGCAGCTGGACGTTGATAAAGGGCAAGGGCGAAGCTAAGACGACGTATTCGTGAGCATCAGTCCGTTGTGCCCCCCTTGTCATGCAGATCTCTACCTTCTTCGCTGTGCTCGGATGGGTCCTGTCGACCGTAGCGATACCGGCAAGCCCGACGGTTGAGGCGGCCCTCCCTACCTCGACCGCGAATGTTGCCGGGCTCCACGCCCTCGCGAAGGCGGCAGGGAAGCTCTATTTCGGAACCGCGACCGACAATCCGGAGCTCACGGACCAGCCTTACGTTGCCATCCTGAACAACACCCAGATGTTCGGCCAGATCACGGCGGCGAACAGTATGAAGTGGGATGCCACCGAGCCCGAACAAGGCGTGTTTACCTTTACCCAAGGAGACCAGATCGCCGCTCTGGCGACAAACGATGGGCGACTGTTACGAGGTGGGCTTGAATGAGGTCTCGGAGCACGAAGATGGCATCGAGAGTGTTGACGCACCCAGGACACAATTGCGTGTGGCATGAGCAGCTTCCGAGTTGGGTCACATCTGGAACCTTCACTGCTGCCGAAGTGACTTCGATTATCGAGACACATTGCAGCACGCTCGTCGGACACTACAAAGGCAAAGTGTAAGGGACATCGTTCTTGTTCGATGGACGCTTGCTGACCGATCGCCAGTTGTGTGTCATGTCTCCAGAAATTGCTATCTCTAGTGTGATGCTGACGTACCGAGCGCAGACAGCTGGGATGTGGTAAATGGTGAGAAAGGGCCCTGCAGATACCAACCCCCCATGCTGCACTGACGCACTTTTCAGAACCCTTCAACGACGACGGCACCTTCGGCCAGGACGTCTTTTTCAACGCGCTAGGAGAGGACTACATCGCAATCGCCCTGCGCGCGGCCAAGGCTGCTGATCCTAACGCAAAAGTGTATATCAACGATTTCAACATCGAAGGAACAGGTGAGTCTGTCACTTACCCTACATATACTATAAGCCGAACTGATCAATTACAGGGGTGAAGGCCACCGCGATGAAGAATCTCATCACATCTTTGAAGTCTCAGGGAGTGCCCATCGACGGCGTCGGTCTCCAGTGCCACTTCATAGTTGGAGAGGTGCCCACAACTCTGGAAGAAAACATGCGCGAGTTCGCCGCACTCGGCGTCGAGGTCGCGATAACCGAGCTGGACGTGCGGATGACGCTCCCCGAAACTGCGGCGCTTCTGGAACAACAGAAGGCCGACTATCAGACGGTCATCTCTGCGTGCCAGGCTGTCCCTCAGTGTGTCGGCATCACGGTGTGGGACTTCACGGACAAGGTTCGTGTGCACCGACGTGCAGGATGAGCGATCTTGAGGCTAACGTCGATCGCTCGCAGTTCTCGTGGGTCCCTGGAGCCTTCGCGGGCCAGGGTGGCGCATGCCCTTGGGATGAGGTCAGCTTGAAGCTAGTACCGAGCGAAGACGTAGCCTACTAACTCCTGTGATGCCTGCAGAACTTGGTTAGGAAGCCGGCTTTCGATGGGATCGTGGCGGGTTTCTGAATTTATATGTCGTGTGCAATGACGTCGTCTCCTTGGTGTATGAGTAGCCTGCGTTTGAACCCCATCAGTCAATACGATGATACCCACACTCGGGCCGACGAGCGAGAGTCAACATCCCTCGGAGAAGGTGGTTGCGAGTAGAAGGGACCAACTTTACGCTGCACCCGAACACTGGCAGTTGAATCGTGTGGTGAGTAGCACTTGTAGAATGCGCCTGTCCTTGCAAGATCAAGTCCTGTGACAGTAAGTATATTGCCATGGGAGATCATTTAACTTAATCTGTACATCATTCGGCGGTTCCCAATTTGCCAAGAGATTACCAGGCATCCTCTTCAGTCTTGTCTGTTTCTCTCTCTTCTCTCTCTCTCGCTGTCCTCACCTTGGGGCACATGACGCATGCTATGTTGGCAAAGACTGATTTTTTAGAACGACGTTCCTCGAAGTTTGCAACACCCACCTCAGCTCATCGCCCTCACACGAAATATTTCGGGATCATCGCGAGTACTTTCGTATTCGACCATATCGTTTTGGTTTGGAAGTGCTGCGGAATTTCAAGTCGACACTGGCAGGATTCGTCAGTATAAGGGGATCCCTCTGTATGGTTGCATGCGTGTTAAAGGTGTCGAGATGACTGTGGATATGCATATGCACTCCGAAGAACGGAGAGCGGATTGAACCCGAGATCACTATTACATAATGGCACCGGCGCCCAGCGCCCATTGCGCTTTCCGAATCCATCGGAGCTCACATAGTAGTCGCAGGAGGCCGAATTGACAATATTGGACTGCCCTCCTCTTCTTCCTCCTCCCACTTATAACTTGGCCTGAGGCAGTTCACGATCCTACGGTAGCATCACTCCTACACCTGTCGGTGATCGATTGAGCCTACGTGGCCATCTCGCTGCAAAGCCTTAGAAGCGCACGGGACCGACTCTACAGTCATAACGCTTCACCAACGCGTCCGTAGTCGACACAGCGCGCTTAGGAGCCACCTATGTCATCCCAGGAGGAGGAGCTCTCGCCGCCCCACGTCTCGGAACCCGAGCAGGCGAAGCGGAAGAAGAAGCAGAGGGCTTGCGACTACTGCAGACGCAAGAAGAGTGAGTACGTCTATTCTTTGTGACTTGATAGGGGGCTGACGGCGACCGGACTGCAGTACGTTGTAAGTTCATCCCAGCTGTCCGGTTTGCCATAAGCTAAAGACAGGGTCCCCAATCCAGGCAATGGGGCAGAGATGCCAGACCATCGCTGCTCACGGTGCATTCAACAAGATCTAGAGTGCACCTATGAGCCTATCAATGTACGTGCACAGTATGTCTCAGCTGTAATCCCATATTCTTATCCATATCGCAGACGCGTCCTCCCAGCAAAAGGTGAGACCAGCTATCCATGACCCTGTGCCAGTGCCGGCTGTTGCGCACTCCAGCCCTCAGAATCCCCAGCGGGAACTCCGGGAATGGCACGCCTTCACCGATCTCGACGGGCTGATGCATGCTGCGTATCGTTTTCACCGGTTTCGCGGACTGTCTTTTTTTGAGCTCGTCGAGCAAACGCTGCGCGGAGCTCGTGTCTCGGCATGCGTACTGCTCATCACAATACAATATGACGCGACGCCGGCAGTGTCTGTTTGCGCAGCACCTACACTTACATTCGGGAGTATCGGGGGACGCCCAGATGTATGCCAAGGCTAGACGTTTAGTATGATGCCTGTCTACCCGTGAGCGTTTTGAGTTGAACAGTCCCCGCACCCGAGTATGTCGGGTACGGGTCTATGGTCAGGTAACCCGTGAATGAGGTACGGTGGGGTTGACTGAGTTGTGACCAATCCCCGTTACCCAAGGCAGGCTGAGCCGACCCGTGCCCGTCCTACCCAGTCGGCTTCGGCGAACCTCTATCAGGGTATTCTTCCATGCTGTCCTGGGTCATAGGCTGCATAATCCCTGCAGGGCCATTGCCATCGCCTGCTGCTCTTTCGCTGTTTCACCCTGCCTTTGGTTTGCGATGCTGATAGAGTACCCCAGCTATGTTCAGATCCTCGAGAACCGCCTGCAGAACATGGAGAAGCTGTTCGCCCAGGTGCGGAGGGTGTCCATCTGCTTATGATCATAGTAATTTACGCGTTTACCATCAGCTCCATCCCAATGTCGAGATACCGAAGGATTTTGACGGCACTCTGGAATCTGCACACTGGCGGATAGCACCTGCGCTCACCCAGGCGAGCCCCTCGCCGCGTTCATCTATCAGTGTGGCGGGTGTTTCCCCGTTGCCTGTCGACTCTCCATCTCCCGCCGACGAGGATGAACTGGACACTAGCGAGGATGAGCGTGAAGCCAAGAGGAATATCCTTGAGAGTCTCAAGCGGATCACAATCCCAGCTCACACAGGCGCAATGCGGTATCATGGAAAGTCGAGCAACTTGATGTTCCTCCAGAGCATAATCAAGCAAAAGTACCCGCGCTCCGATCGCCCAAGAAGTGAGCCCATGCAAGACATACAACAGTATCTCAAAGACAATCCTGCGGATTTCACGGCAAGTATTCTGGCAGCGGGCTGCTAGCGCTGGGCTCACCAATCCTTCGCTTAGTTTTTCAATACGGCTCCAAAAGATAGGGAGGAGAGGCCGCTGATGTGCGACTTCCCGGAACCTGATCTCATGGACAAAGTCGTCGACGGCTTCTTCGAGAACGTCAACGTCTACCTTCCACTCCTACACAAACCGACACTCCAGAACAAGATCGAGGATAGCCTACACCTTCGCGATGGGCTGTTTGGAGCGGTAGTACTCCTTGTCTGCGCGAACGGTGCGCTCTGGGTTGACGATCCACGGTTGGAGACGGACGATGGCAATGTGCCCGGTTGGAAATGGTTCATGCAGGTGGACACAGTGCGATGGTCGATCCTTGCCCGGCCGAAGTTGGAAGACATCCAGGCATGCGCTGTACGTGGTACTCAGTTGTGTGCTCTTCTATCATCAGTTTATCTCTATTTGTAGCTCACCGCGGCGTTCCTCGCATCGTCGAATCGGCCGCAAGGAAGCTGGACGGTCATTGGCCTCGGTCTTCGAATGGCGCAAGATGTTGGGGCTCATCGAAAGAAGATGTACGCAACGACTCCCAACGTAGAAGATGAGTTGTGGAGGCGTGCCGTGTGGTATGTTCACAAGCAGTACTAGGCCCACGTTGACTCACTTGCGAGGTCAATAGGGCCTTGATCACTATGGATCGCATGGCGAGCTTCGGCTTGGGTCGTCCCTGTGGGCTCCACGATGAGGAGTGAGCACCTCCCCCCAATCACATGTACGAGATTAGCTGATGCTTGGAGCAAGCTTCGATCTCGACTTGATGACAGAGGTCGACGACGAATACTGGCTGAATCCTGATGCAGCACTAGCATTCAAGCAGCCAGAGGGGAAGCCTTCGAAGATCGCTTTCGCAAACTGCATCATTCGTTTGCAAAGGATCCTTGCTTACGCCTCGCGGACTATTGTATGCGGACAGTTCCTACAAGCAAATCGAATGGCGTTGACATTTTCAATGCTACAGTACTCAATCAACAAGTCCAAGCAGACGCTTGGTTATGTCGGACCGGAATGGGAACAGCGGACAGTCGCGGAGCTAGACTCTGCACTTAACAAATGGCTCGACACCGTTCCCGAACATCGTGCGTTCGTCAATACTCGCTCTGTGTCCTGACTGCTCATCGACGCTACGGTTCTCGATAGTGAAATGGGATCCAAATCGCCAGGACGAATTCTTCCTGAACCAGTCATGCACGTTATACGCCAATTATTACCTGATGCAGATTTGCATACACCGCCCTTTCATTCAACCGAACAAGAGTAGCCGACTACCGTTCCCCTCGCTGACGATTTGCACGAACGCGGCTCGTTCTGCGATACACGTGATGGACACCCAGTTCCAGAAGTCTGGCAAGCCTTTGGTACTAAATCGAGTAAGGGCTACGCTTTGTACATATCTGAGGCCTCGCTGACAGCCGTACGTAGCTGCCTCTGTTTACCTCCGGTCTTGTGCTGCTATTGAATCTGTGGGGTGGGAAGCGGTCGGGTCTGTCCAATGAGAAGACCATGACAGACGTGCACAAGTGCATGCAGATGTTGAAACATCTGGAGCGGCAGTAGGTCCTCACTTGCCTTCGAGCCGTCACAAGCTCAGCAACCTTTCTCACTAGCACCTATGGAGCACGTAGGTTACGGTACGTAACCTATTCAAACTACTCGTCGTCGTGTTGCTCAATTTCATGTCCAATAGGGGTGTTCTCAATGGACTCATCTCTATAGGAGAGTTTCCTCCCCCCGGGGGATCTCACTTTACTGCGGTCGGGAAGCCTGACATCGGTAACCTTATTGGGACAATATTCGCCAACGACGCGGTGCAAGCTCCCAGAGACACGAAAATTCGTGCCAATGCTCCTGCTCTACATAAGGCGGACGACGCTCGCAGAACTGGTCTCTCCCCATATTACTACTCCAAGCCGCCGATAACCGCTACTTCACCTGCAACGTCATCGCCTTCCAACTCCGCGCCCACCCTAGCTTCGAACCCTGCTACGAACAGTGCCGCGCCCATGGACATGTCCTTCGAACTTCCGCTCCGTACGGAAGATTTGGGAAGGGTCCCGTTCCACTACGGATTTAGCTCTCCGTTCGCCAATGGAACTTCACACGAGCTTCAACTTCCCTCATACGTGCAACAGCAACCGCTGACGTATTACCCGGACCCCCATCAGCACGAGCAACTCGCTTCCGCAACCATTCCTCTATCTGACGGCGGTATAGGTGGCTCAGTTCAGCAGATACCCTTGAACGGAAACAATTCCGGGCCCGCCACATTTGAGATGTCGTTAGCAGAGTATAGTCAATTGCTAGCTGCGATGTCTGTGTCGGCTCCGTCCCCTCCAGAAACCAACGGGCAACAGATGTATCCACAAGGGCTACAGCAGTCGACGGCTACTGCTGGGAGCAATGCAGATACTGATGTGTCTATGATGTTCGAGGATAATATGGCGGAGGTGTGGTCTTCTGCGCCTGCGTCGCTTGAGTGAGTACTTCTTGACTACCTAGCACAACACTCACACTGATCAATATTCAAGATGGGGCGACTGGGGAGAGTATCTTAACAGCATAAGTGGGATGAACTACACGTTCACTAACCCACCTCAAGGGTTTTAAGACCATCGACTATTATAGTAATGGATCTAATTCGATGTACACCAGGAGCCGTCCTAATACCTCTTGTATAGATATGCGTAAGCTACATACCAGATTCCTACTCATGCGTGGCGTTCTTCCCGCTCTCGAGCCTGAAGCCGAAGTCGGAATCCTATGGCGTTTTGGACCGATTGTGGCAAACTTAGCTCATTCTTATGTGATCATACCGCATTCGGCTGGTATTCCTTACATCTGGATTGACCTGTGCTACATCGACAGAGCGAGTAGCTCGGAGCTGTGCGAGGCGACCAACTCGTTGTGTTTCTGCTATCAGAGCTCTGAGATCTGTTACGACCCCGGCCGAGTGAACCCTGTCATGGCACTCAAGGATACCAAGTGACGGTGCAACCGCAAAGTACGCAGGACCCTGACGGGTTGCACCTCCTCGAGCTGTCCAAGGGCGACCACAAGCTCCGGGGTAACTAGTCAGTGCGTGCGTGTCACGAGCGTCTCAAGACACGGCGCCTAGGGCTGTAGGACATCTACATACAGTGGACCGTTTGACAATTCACCTCGCTCTCGACCTCGTGGACGCCACAACACACCGTTGGCATCTATTTGTCGAGGTCCGCGAATATGATGATCCAGGTCTTACTTTCCTCGTTGATCCAGCAAGCGACGCGCTCGAAGTCAAGCAGCACGCTTTCTCCGAGTCGAGCTCGGAGAAAGGCAGATTCAAACGACACGTGGGCTCGTAGCATAGGTAGCTGGACCTGAAACCACCGATGATATCACAACTGATGTCTTGATTATAATCAGACCGATTGTCATGCCTGATGTCCTAGTGGTACACTCAGCAGAAATGTAAGGCGTAGCAGTCTTCAGAATCGTGTCCATGAAGAATGAAAAGGCGGTCTAGGGCCTGGACTACGAGGCCAAAAAATCGGGGTCTTGTACCCCTCCCTGATCGTGAATATAAGCCTCCCATTGACTCCACCTGGGCATACGAAAGTTAGTCAGGTCCCTTCACGTGTGATGGTCAGACATGGTTTCTCTCCACTTACAGCTCGCCATCTGGCGCTGTGCACCATTGCCATAGCCCAGCATCTTGATCCTGATCCCCATCCCTGAGCCAAGCTGGAGGGTCGGCTACCAGACTTGCAAAGGTAGATGCTTCGGTCGGTGCGCACGCGTCCAGCGGATGGGAACTAGCAGCATTCTCCGACGTTGATGGTGCAGGTACGTGAGTCGAAGAGGTCGGAGGCGCGTACTGCATGCTGTCAAACATGCTTGAGAGCGAGTCAAGAAATCCGAGATCCACAGACGTCAGTGAAGGTGCGCCTGCCGGAATAGCTAACGTCGGGTCCGTTTGTGTCGGGGCAAGGCTTGGTCGATGTCCCGCAAGAGGCGCAAACGACGGCCCTGTCCCGTCACCGTCCGTCCCAGCAGAAAAGAACGGCGACGGAAGCCTGTCCTGCGTGAAGGGCGTATTGATCGTGTTGGACTCGAGTGCCCACATGTCACATCCCGAGAACAGGTTGTACGCGAGCTCGTTCAGGCTCGCCGCCTGTTCGGGATTGATGCCAGTGGGGTCCGAGCAGGAATTGGACCTGAGTGTATTCATTTCCGATGAGAGCGCGGGATCTGCACTGGCGGGCGTGCTGGGGGTGCCGGAGCTGTCAGAGCTCGAGGTGGTGTGAGGAGAGATACGGAGGCTCTTCATTGCAACTGTCAGAATCTCATCAATCGTCTGTGCGCCTTCCTTGGCAAGGTTGGAGCCTGGTGCTGTACGAGGTCCTTCCCCGGGTGACCTGGAAGCAGAGGGGACCATAACTTCAAGGACGGCCCTGCGGGATGGTAAGCACAGGATTGTGCATGCTGAATTTGGGACGAATACCTCAGCTTTCGTGCACCAACGCTACTGGAGAGGGGGATAGGGTCAGACGGCCGGCCGCTAAAAATAGAGCCTCACGAGGAACTCACTGCTCCTCGAAGTCCTTGAGAATATTGAAACAGATATCCATGTCCTCCAGAGTGGCCTGCGCGTCCCTCGCCCCACACCAGAGGTAGACACCCAACATGGTTCCTACTGTGAACAGCGGCATTTCGAACGGGGTGAAGGTGTAGCTTGTGATGCCCGACGCTGCCATCATGCGTTTGTGCTGGGCATGGAGCACGCGAACGCACGCCCGTGCTGCATTCACGCAGATCGTCATGGAAGGAAGCGGGGGATTGTCAACACGCCGACGGGGCGATGGAATGAATGGGCGATGAATGCAGATCTGGAGCTGATAGTAGCTGGTGTAGAGGATCGCCGATTGGTAGAAGAAGAGGATGTCTTCGCGGTTCGGGTCCCAGCGTACTATGAATGGAGTTCATTCAACAAGTGTAGTGAGAGGGCGAATGGCACGTGCTCACAATGGGGAGGCACTGTATACAGCCACTTGTTCATCGAGGAGTCGAGCTCCGCAACGATGCGTTGTTTCCACTCCGGGCCGACGTAGCCAAGCAAGAGCTTGGACTTGTTCAGCGTGAACTGTCACGAGGTAAGCCGGTGTTCGCTCAGCGGTACTGTAGTCGAAACCGCTTACAATCGTGCGCGAAGCAGAAGCTTGTATTTTCAGCAGCCGAA
>NW_006766902.1:232576-235483 GCF_000275845.1 Dichomitus squalens LYAD-421 SS1 | reverse complement strand
GCAAGGTTGGAGCCTGGTGCTGTACGAGGTCCTTCCCCGGGTGACCTGGAAGCAGAGGGGACCATAACTTCAAGGACGGCCCTGCGGGATGGTAAGCACAGGATTGTGCATGCTGAATTTGGGACGAATACCTCAGCTTTCGTGCACCAACGCTACTGGAGAGGGGGATAGGGTCAGACGGCCGGCCGCTAAAAATAGAGCCTCACGAGGAACTCACTGCTCCTCGAAGTCCTTGAGAATATTGAAACAGATATCCATGTCCTCCAGAGTGGCCTGCGCGTCCCTCGCCCCACACCAGAGGTAGACACCCAACATGGTTCCTACTGTGAACAGCGGCATTTCGAACGGGGTGAAGGTGTAGCTTGTGATGCCCGACGCTGCCATCATGCGTTTGTGCTGGGCATGGAGCACGCGAACGCACGCCCGTGCTGCATTCACGCAGATCGTCATGGAAGGAAGCGGGGGATTGTCAACACGCCGACGGGGCGATGGAATGAATGGGCGATGAATGCAGATCTGGAGCTGATAGTAGCTGGTGTAGAGGATCGCCGATTGGTAGAAGAAGAGGATGTCTTCGCGGTTCGGGTCCCAGCGTACTATGAATGGAGTTCATTCAACAAGTGTAGTGAGAGGGCGAATGGCACGTGCTCACAATGGGGAGGCACTGTATACAGCCACTTGTTCATCGAGGAGTCGAGCTCCGCAACGATGCGTTGTTTCCACTCCGGGCCGACGTAGCCAAGCAAGAGCTTGGACTTGTTCAGCGTGAACTGTCACGAGGTAAGCCGGTGTTCGCTCAGCGGTACTGTAGTCGAAACCGCTTACAATCGTGCGCGAAGCAGAAGCTTGTATTTTCAGCAGCCGAATGAACGCGTTGCAGAATGCGACTTTCGACGGCTTCCCAGGTGGCTGCTTGAAGGCTTGCGATGGATCAGGATGTGACCAGTACTCATCGTCACACTCCGTCATCGGGTCAAGATCGAAGCTGGGGCGATTCGATGTCAACAGAGACGTAACGCTGTTGGACTGTGCATCCAACGCACTCTTCGTCGTTGATTGTGCTTGGACGTCCTAACGCGAAGCTTGCTATTCTGTCCATGGCGACAAGGACCCTTCCGCGCATATTTAGAGTCAACAACTGATCCGCCGAGTCCAAAGAGCTTGGACGCACCAGAAAGCACGCTTCCAAAGCTCTTGTTCCGGCGTAGGTGTCGCACTATACATCTTCTTCCGGTGCGCGCCCACGTCCTGTGCCATCCGAATGCCTAAGCTCAGCATGACGCCGCATCCCTGCGGAGAGCTCGCCATATTGATGTATGCGGCAATGAGCTGTTCGCAGAGATAAGTGTGGATCCAAGAGCTACACATGAGTCACTGAAGGAGCATACCGCACAAGCTTGGAGGTCGTAAAGTCTAGGCCGCGCAAGGAGCGAAAAGTCCGTGGTGCTCACTAGCTCAAACCAGTGGTATCCTGGCGGCGGCCCGTGCGATTGAATTTGCGAAGAGTCTAGCAACAACCCGCTGCCGATCGCACAGACCAGCAGCAAGACAGCACCGAAGCCCCTGTCGCGGAGATGCAGGCCATTCTTGACGTCACGCTCGAAGGTCGGTCGATGAAGGAGAGCCAGATAGATGTTAAGGCGATTGAAATACGCGTCAATTAGTTCGTGCATGAGATCCCGCGGCGGGTAGACGTTCTCCTTGTAAGCGGGGAAGATATTTGATGCCAATGCAAGTGTGTTCTAGGGCGAGCCGCTAGTGTTAACTGGCGACGAGAGTGTCACGGTGCGCATGGACACTTACGGGAGTGAATGGCTTTGTGATGTCCTGTAGAGGCCTCTAGAGGTCGATGAGCGGAGCTCCGGTATGCGTGCTCTTTAGGTTCAAGATGGTACGGACGAGATCAGAGCCGCTGGATTTGCCATGGTAGCCCTTGAAGTTGACGTCAGTGACGGCATGGCCGTCGTCGTCGCTCGGATCGATGTCGTCGGAAGAGTCTGTGCCAGTGGTTGGGTGAAAGCCTCGAGGGAAGAGGACGCTGGCCGGCAAGGTCGGATGCGTCGCTCGACGGAAACTGCTGCAGGGCATACGCTGCGGCGCGTCTTCCAGGCTCTCCGGGCTGGCGCTCGCTTCTGGATGAAGCTGTGCTCACAGTCAGACATTGAAGTCGACAGGGGTGAAAGAAGATTCGGTACTTTCTTGAGGAGATCCTCCACTTTCGACAGGCGATCTTCGAGTGCTTCCACGTATCTGTGACTATGCCTAGATCAATTCAATCTGGGGCTGGGAAACCTCTACATTGTGCTTGACTGGACAAGGCTTACTCACTTCTTCGTCGGACGCTTCATCTAGCGACATATTAGGACTGCATGAGTGGCAGCCATTACAGCGTGAGAAGGAATTACCTTGGCTGCAGGATCGTACTGACATTGAATGCCATGGGCAATGCATCTTGAGCAACGATTGTCGGGTTTGTCAGCAGCGTCGCCTAGAAGGATTTTGTTGGCGAGCGTCCTACCATTGAGCAAGCTGAAGAGTGGGAACTTACAACCAACTGATGCCGTTCTCAGTATAGTTGGAGTATGGAGTGGCTGTGAGTAGGCGTACCTTTCCTCCGCCTGCAGAACTCGCAAGCTCTGGTATGCTTCTGTCTCTTGTACTGAGGTCGAGCAACCTCCTCGTCTTCGCTAGACATTACTGCGTTCTATGTACTAGATACCCTGTAGGGAGTCCTTCAGCCGGGTTGTTGAACTGCACTTAGTACGTAGTAGTACTAGAATAGGAGCATTCGCATTTGTAAATGCTATTCCCAGCCGCTTGCAGCTCGTCCGCAGGCGCGGACACCGCCGGCCGGCCGGCACTGCGCTCGTCCTCTGCCGGGGTGCCGTGACTTCAGTTGATACTCCG